>NW_020171809.1:1751982-1752700 GCF_003031525.2 Neophocaena asiaeorientalis asiaeorientalis | reverse complement strand
GGGGAGGGGGGGGGGGGGGAGGGGGGGGAGGAGGTTTATAGGGCAAAAGCACAAAGAATATGAAGAATTCACCCTAAAGAATTCAAAAAGTAACTGACAAACTGAGAGAAATTACTTGCAGTCTCTCTCACTGATAAAAGCTAATACCCCTTCCGTATAAAGAACTCTTAAAAATTGTGGGAACAAAGGCCAAATTCCTGACAGAAAACCAGGCGGAAGGCGTAAAGACAGAAAAGGCCTCTCACTGAGACCCCTCTCCTATCTATCAGATTGCCAAAAAGTAACATCCTCTGCTCTCCGCTGTGTGGGAACAGGCAGCTCGCACCGCTGCTCCTGGGGATGCACGTTCCCTGCGCCCGCTTCACCCCGGAAGGCATAGCAAATTCTATTAAAATTGCGTATCTGCTTTTTAGACAGCAATCACTTCTGTACACGAAGTGGACAACAGGGCAGTGCATGAGCACCAGGTCCCTCGGGGAGCACAGTCCTCCAGGGCGATGCTGGCCCCCACCTTGGTGCCTGACGCAGGAAGCCAGGGGCACACAGGCACGCACTGTGCAGGGAACGGGGAGGAGCTCCGTGGAGGGAGGGGGTGGATTCCAGGACACGGTCTGGGGTGGAAAAGCCAAGCGCCAGAGAGCTACCTGTAGGATGTCCGCTTTGTGTAAGGAAGAAGGCAAAATAAAGTCCATTAATTTGCTCATTTGTCCAGAAGGGC
>NW_020171809.1:1738836-1751861 GCF_003031525.2 Neophocaena asiaeorientalis asiaeorientalis | reverse complement strand
GGGACGCAGGCACCGGGCGGGGAACCACATTCATGTTTTACGTATGCAGAAGTAAAAATAAAACCCAAAAAATCTCTAAAATGAAATACGGGCAGAAACACGTGAACCAAACCACATTGCAAATGAACAAGATAACCACCCTGGGCCCGGGGAGGGGCGGGTAAGAACCATGCCACGTAGCTTCGGGATGTGGTATTTGGACAGTACTCGGACTCTACACCCTAAACAAGTACTGGACTCTAGGTAGTGGGTGTCCTTCTCACAAAGGCATAGATGAGCAGTTTCTTCCTGAGCATTTCGGGACTGAATAACTAAGTAAATCTACCGTGCAGACTGGGAGCTACCCTTCCCAGTGTCGGAGTAGGGAGTGACGGATACGGCGAAGGGCAGTTGAGGGGCCTCGCGAGGCTGGAGTGGAAGCAGGGCTGGGGGCTCATGGAGCTCTAGGTGGTGTGTGGCATGCGCGTGCCCGTGCGTGCACAGACATCCACGTCCTAGCTCCGTCCGCTGGGCGGCCGAGGACCAGTGAGCACATCCAGCACGCAGGGCTTGCTTCCTAAATAGCAGCCCCTGAAAAGAGACACCAGGCCTCCTTGGAGAATCAGCTGCCTCCCGGGCAGGGGCAGGGAAGGCTCAGGGAGAGATGAGAACATCTTACTGTATCACAGACAGTAAGAGGGGCTCAAAAGTGCTGGGGGGTCTGACAGGGGAGCCAGCACGGGAGGCTCCCATCAGCCCAACCAGGACGATCCGGGCACCAAAAGAGATCATGATAACAAAGGGTAACAATGAGAACAAACCCAGTTAATAAAACAGTCCATTAGTCCAAACTAACGTAAATAAATAAGTAAACCAATAAGAAAGGAAAGTTTCTTTTTACAGGAAAAAAGCCAACTACTGAATTAACAAGAATGACAGGACTAGAAAATCACCAAGACTACCATCATCACAATCCCAACTTCGGGCAAGAATCCTCACCAGATACCGAAACCAGGGGTCACTGAATGCATGTAGGACTCTCTTGACATCTAGGACATTGTTAGGACAACTGGCAAAATAGGAATCGGACCTCTGCGGAGACAACACTGTTGTATGGTTGGTAGTTTTCTGAGGCTGACTGCTGTGCTGAGCAGCTGATGACGGGCTGCCCTTGTTTCTGGGCAATAGATTAGTTGGGGGGTGGGGGGAAGGGTGTCATCCCAACCACTAACTTTTAAATGATTCTGGAAAAAAAATTATTTTAAAAAATATAAACGTATACAGTAATTCTCTGTACTATTCTTGCAGCTTTTAAGTTTGAAATTACAGCAAAATTAAAAGTTAAAAGGACAAACAGAAAAAGTTAAGGGCTAAAATGTTCCCAGAATTTTTCAAAGACACTCATCTCCACATTCAGCAAGTCAAAAAATATCAAGACGGATAAATGAAAACGCTTAGTGGAAATGCAGAACACACTTAGAAGACTTCGATCATAAAAGCACCAAGAGAAGTAGCGGATTCCTACAAAGAAGACACGGATGTGGGCAGGGAACTTTAAACATTGACAGTGGAATTTAGTGGGCCGACAATATTTTCAAAGTGCTGGGAAAAACAACTGTCCACTTAGAAGCGTCCACCTGCCATAGCAGACCACTGTGCTGGGGAAATAATGCCATTTCAGACAGACAGAAAATGACAGAATTTACTGCTGCAGGAACTTCTAAAGAAACTTCTAAAGGATGTTACTTTCAGCAAAGTAAGATCAAAAAAGAAGAAATGGTATGCAAATAAAATAAATATAAGATTAAAATTAAGAAGCTGTATTCATCAAGAAAGACCACAGAGTAAAAGGACAAGACATCTGTAAAAAGCAACATACACATGTAACCATGTCTCTGTTACAATACACGTGCACACACAGACACACAGAACAGACACACACAGAAAGATCGGTTTTACAGATGAATAAGAAAAGAGAACAAACAACTGAACAGAAAAATAGGGACTTCAAATCAGAAGCTACAAATGCCCAAAACAAGATGCCCAGGTTCACTGGCAATCTAGGGCAAGCACGGTGAGATCCAGTTTCATGAGCCGTCTGGCAGGAGGCCATGGTGGGGGTCAGGGAAAGAGGACGCTGTGCAGCACGCTGGGGACGGACTGGCATCGTGACCCAGCATCCCATTCCCAGGGAGGGACCCTCAAAAGACCCTGCAGGTGTGTGCCAGAAAACACTGAGGAGTATGTTACCATGCCATGATTGAAGGCAGCAACACCCCAAGGCCAGCTGCGGGGCCATCCTTAGGAAAATCAGTAAGTGGTGAAAACTCAGAAAATGGATTGCTCAGCACCAGTGAAAATTACTCAGTTTCAGCTACATGCACAAACATGAATCAGTCTCCAAAACAGTTTTGTTTAAAAAAATCATAAAGCATACAGTATGATTCCATTTACATCAAGTTCAAAAACATGTAATAAAACTAAAGTCATGTTGTTGAGGAACACGTACATATACATTTTTTTAAAGCCAAGGAATGAGAAGCAAACACGTAAAAGCCCTGATGATGACCTCTACCTTACAGAGGGGAGTCAGCCCACTGCTCTTGGCTCTATTTTCTCCTTTAAATGATGCTCAATACATTCTTTAGTAGGTAAAATGTTTCATAATTAAAATTTAAAACGAATATGTGTGGAAAAAAATGTTAAAGGTACAACTGAAGTGGGCTAGAAAGTGATAAATCAATACAAAAAATAAATTTGGAGGGAATTACAGAGAATGGAATGCTGAACCCCACCAGCCCCTGACAGACGACATGGGTAGGACCAAATGGACCAAATAAGGAAATAAGGAAATGTAATTTTTGAGACCCTTTTGCTACGCAGAAATCTGGAATTTTATGTAATCAAAACTATCCACTTTGTTATCGAACTTTTAATTATTGGCAAATACAAAGTAGACTGATTATAGTGGGTTTCTTACAATCCATGAATGCACTGAGTCTTTGCAGGTTTTCTGTTAATCTGTTTTGGTTTTCACATCTTACTGAAATTGTCGACATCTCTACTGTATTGAATAGATGGCTGAGTACCCTGCTCTTGTTAGGACAAGGTCCTCTAGAGTTTCCCGCCATGAAAAAGGCTTGCTTCTGCTTTCAAATAATCCTTAACTATTTATACAAACTGCTTACTTCCTCCCAATTTGGGGATTTATTTTTGCATTCACTATGAAAACTGGAGTACTTATTTATCTCTTTTATTTTTTAAAGAACATTCTCCCGTATTTCCATGAATTCTGTACTTCCCTGTGTAGCAAAGCTCTTGCAACAGAACGCTTGCTGAGGAATAACTATAGAACGTGCTCTCGTATTCTTTCCCCCAATGTTCTGTGTAGGGTTCTCCGTCTCTGTTCGTAAGTACAATGTGCCTATAATTTTTGTTTCATTGCTCTCTCCAGCAGGTTCTAGAATTTAAGGCACTTTCAGTTTCACAAAACTTGGTAACATTTCTCTAGGTTTAGAGGCAATCTTAAAGAGGGCTGACATCACATAACCATTGGGAAAATATTGAGTAATATCCTAAGTATTAGGTGCTTTCAAGAAACATTCAGGTGAACTAACATATATAAGGTGGATAAACAACAAGGTCCTACCGTAGAGCACACGGAACTGTTTTCAATATCCAGTGACAAACCATCCCGGAAAAGAATGTGAAAAAGAATGTATACGTGTATAACTGAGTCACTCAACACAGCACTGTAAATCAACTAGACTTCAATAAAATTTTAAAAAAAGAAAAGAAACACTCAGTCGGGTCCTTTACCAGCGAGCCACCGGCCCCCAGCACACGGTCATGGGCCCGTGAAGTCCAGGGAGGCTGTGCTTAAAGTTTCTGGGAGCACTGCAAATTCTCACTTTTACAAAAGGGAGAAAACGTTCATTTACCGAGAGTGTTCCTATCTAAACTTCTTATTGGATGGATTTTCTTCTGTGCTCTCAGATTTCTCCCTGCTCTTCCCGTTTGTTTTCTTTACTGCTTGGCACTTTGAACGTTGTTATTTATCTTCAATGTGACTATATTCATTCTGACAGCTTGGGTTCAGAAGCAGCTTTCTAAAGATCCACATGGGTCCACCGTCTTCCCTGAAGTTTTGCCTTTTTGCAAAGTGACAAAATGTTAAGTGAGAACAAAAAATCTAGCAAATTCATTCTTCATCAACTAGTATTTATTTATGGAATAAGCCATAATAATCTATAATTCAATGTAACATAAATATAATGCATGCACAGATAATCGATCCCTTCAAACAGCTACAAATCCTATTCAGCAGCATCTGTGGGCCCCCCGCGGGGCTCCTGTCACCCTCGAGACCGCCTGCCCACCCAGGCGGACCCCAGAAAAACCCTGACCTGCCAGGTCTGTGTACCACCCCCCATCCCCACACAGGCACACACGTGCCCGCTAAGGTCAACACTTCCCCTTGACAGCCCAGCACACCTCCTCGGCCTCCTCAGGGCCTTAGGATCAGAACACCAAGGAGAAAGTCCTTTTAAGTGCCTTAAAAAAATATATGATTGTCCACACCAGATGGCTTAGCACAGCAGATCCCTCAATTTCTAGTCTCAGGGCCCCTCCACCCTCTTAAAAACTATTCAGGACGCCAAAGAGCTTTCGTTTTGTGGTTGTACCCAACAATATTTACCATATTAGAAGTTAAAACTGAGAGTTTTTAAAAATATTTACCTAATTCATTTAAAAACAATGACGAACATCATTGAATGTTAACACAGATCGCCTCTTTTTAGGAAAAAAGAAGCGCCTTTTCCAAAACCGAAAACAACGGGTGTAAGGAGGCGGCGCCTGCAAACCCCTGCGGCATCGCTCAGGAGGGGAGCTGTCACCTCTGCTTCCGAGATCCGCGTGTTGTGACAGGTGTTTGGGTGGCAGCGATGCAGGAAACCACCTCGCAGAGACACGGCTGGAATAGGGGGAGCATCTCCGCGGCTCCGGGACAGCTGTGGGTGTGCTCGTCTGATGCTACGCGGAAGCCAGGCCCGGGCAGCGTGGCGACCGCAGGTGGGACACTGCCCTGGGCGAGCTCTGTGCACTTGGCCGTGCTCTTGACTACACCACAGCCCCGCACTGTGTCTGCGACGTCAGGACTCATCCTGGGAGAGAGCTGCTTCTGTGAGGGCTTCCCAAGGTGACACGGGTCAGCAGACACCAAGTGGGGAACGCACGTGCTCCAGAACGACAATTTCCACTTGAAAGCTGAAATGTCATCATTGGCAGTTGTCTTCCTTAAAGTGACAGCCTAACTTCCTTCTAGAGGAAATATCTGGCAGGTCCTCAAGTCTGAAAAACCACCATTTATCTGTAAGTCGTTCTTTCCGGTAAGAATGGTGTCCCTTGAAAATAGTGGTTAGTTCAGCTGGCAACTGGCTCGCTGAGCCGATCATCGTACTTCCGTCTGCAGAAGGGCTTTACGCGCATGTCCCCTTCTTCACTCCGAATGTTCAAAAGACGGCACCTCCAGGGTAGAGACTCAGACACCGCACAGAAGTGACAATCGTCCTGCCTCCTCAAGAATATTCCTAACTGAAACTGGCTCTTCCGTGCAATGCCTGGCGGGGAGGAAGCCCAGGGCTGTGCAGTGTCACCGCCGTTGCTGCCCCCACCCCCCACCAGCAGACACGCCAGCACAGTGAGAAGGAAAGCCACGTCTCAGAACTCTTGCAGGCCACCCCAAGGGGCTTTATTTATTAAATAAAATGCTTTCAGGAAAACAGACACAATAAGATCAATCTGGACGATCCTTTGAGAGGCTTGCTCTGTAGAAGGACCTCTGCTGGGTGCGAGGCAAGCTCACAGAGGCACAAAGCTCACTTCCCAACTTCGAGCATGTGCAGCCTGACACATCGTGCAGGAGCGGGGGAGGAAGGCCTGCGTCCACACCTCTCTCTCTCTGCCTCCTCCCCAGGCGGGACTGGAGGGGAAGGCAGATCTGGCAGGAGTGCGGAAAGCATCTGAAGGACAAGAGCTCGGGCCCAGTGCCAGAGAGGGACGTGCTCGGGGACAGCCAGGTCACACACTCACCGGGCCTGTGCAGGAAGAAACGCCCGCCTCCCGGGCAGGCTGAAGTGTCATAAAACTCAGTTTAAAAAAAAGGCAAGAACATGCATTGCTCTTAAAATGTTTCACTTATAAGAAACAGTGACAATTTCAGAACAAAATGAATTTTCTGTAGCTTCCCCTATAATCTAAGCTACAAAATGTCTATATGATTGGGGATACATACACAATGGTGTGCATTTATTAAGCACTGACAAAGGCTGATGTAACTTTTTAAAGGCTAAGGACTAACACAATTGAAAGTGTGAAATTAGATGGAAGCTAAAAAAAAAAGGAAAAGAAATAGCTGTAGTGTAACAACAGGAAACTTTTGGTATCTGAGGAATATTTTCGGACAGAAAGTACTCAGAAGATTCTGAATTTAAAACCCAAATAGGACATGCAAAGCCCAAAATTTAACCACAATTAGCGGAAAGAAACACAGCCCGGAGGCACCCGACAAGAAAACCAATCCTGCTACAAATCACCACAGTGAAGAGAGAGATCAGCTCTGCACATTCTCAGAAACGGAAAGGTTAGTCGAAGAAGGAAAATGAAAGCCAAGAGGACATAACAACTTGGGTCTTTAAATAGTTTCAATTAAATATAAGAACAGCCATATTGAAACTCATTTAAATAAAATAAATAAATCCTGTATAAATAAAGTTCCCTGTGGAGGCCGTTGCCATCGTGTGCTTGCCCTGGCAGGCACTGGGCAAGTCCAAGGGGTCTGTGTGTGTACCCCGCAGCTTCCCCGCCCAGCAGCCCACCTGCCATCGTGTACTGGCCACAAGCCCTGGGTCCCTGGACAGATACCAATCAGATTCCATACGCGCAAACTGAGAAAGTGGCCTGCAGAGCCTCGATTCTGTGAGGCAATGGGTAACAGTTGGCGTCGGCAGCGAGCCTAAGCTGAACTCCGCCTCTTCTGTCTTCTCTATAAAGCTGTGTCAGCCATTCTCAAACACTCCATCCCTGGAGGGGTGGGCAAAACATAAGGCGGGTGGGAGGTGTGGATAAGGTGTGGACACAGGTACACAGTGGCAGGGATTGGAGCCGGAGAAGGAGAAATTGTAAATGTGGATACGACACCCCCGTTTAAGGAAAGCAAGATCTATACTGACCTGGGATTGTAGCTCAGGGTGCTTCCAAAGAAAAACTTTAAACAAGCCACGTCCTCTTCAACCAATGGTGCTGAAACAACCGGATATCCAAAAGACACAGAATGCAGCTGGACCCATACCTCACGCCATATGCAAAAATGAACTCCAAATAGATCAAGGGCCTAAATATAAGAACTAAACCCATAAAACTCTTAGAAGAAAACGGGGAAAGCTTCACGACATTAGATTGGCAGTGGGAGCTTGGACGTGACAGAAAAAGGATGGGCAAGAAAAGAAAAAGATAGATAAATTGGACTGCATCAAAATTAAAAACTTTTGTGCATCAAAGGACACTCACTATACAGTGAAAAGACAGCCCACAGGATGGGAGGAAATATATGCCAACATAAATCCAGAATATACGGAAAAGTCCAGCTCAACAACAAAATAACGAACCACTCAACTCAAAGAGGAACAAAGGACTTGAATCAACATCTCTCCAGAGGAGAGATACACACGGCCAACAAGCACAGGAAAAGATGCTCGATTCATGAGACATCAAGGAAGTGCAAATTAGAAGCACGGTCAGACACCGCTTCACGTTACCAGAATGCTTACTGTCGACAAACAAACAAACCAACACACAAACCAAGAAGGAAAATAACAAATGTGGGGGAAATACGGAGAAACTGGAACCCTCTGGTATTGCTGGAGAGAACGTAAAATAATACAGTCACTGTTTGGAAAACAGTTCAGTGGTTTCTCAAAAGTTAAACAGAATTCCCATAGGACCCAGCAGTTCTATTCCTAGGTATCCACCCAAAAGATGCAGAAGCAGAGAGTCTGACAGACAGGTGCACATCAGTGTTCACAGCAGCGCTATTCACGACAGCCCAAAAGTGGAAACAGCCCAAGTGTCCATCCATGGATGGATGGATAAACAAAATGTTATCGATACACACCATGCAATATTATTCAGCCTTTAAAAAGGCATGAAATTCTCACATATGGTACAACATGGATGAACCCTCAAAATACTATACCAAGTGAAATAAACCAGACACGAAAGGGTAAATAATGTATGATTCCACCTGTATGGGATCCCCAGAACAGACAGATTCTTAGAGACAGAAAGCAGACCAGAGGTTATTAGGGCCGAAGAGGAGAAAGGAACGGAGAGTCACTGTTTATGGGGAAAGAGTTTCTGTTTGGGATGAGGAAAAAGTTCTGGAAACAGATGGTGGTCATGATCACACAATACTGTGAAGGCATTTCACGTCATGGAACTGTACACTTAAAAATGGTTCAAATGGTCAATTTTATGTTATTTATATTTCACAGCAATTAAAATACCATAGTGAACAAAGAAATTGGTATATCTGTTTTATGCATGTATACAGTCTATAGATAAAAAGACTGAAATAATACCCAAGCATCAAAAGAGAATAAGGGACCATTTTATTAACTGATATGAAATAATCTTCAGGATGTAACGAATGAACAAAGCAAGGGGTTGGGGAAAGGAAACAGATGCAGTATTTTTTTTGACCTCTGTGATTTTTCTCAAGAGCTCCTGGGCCTTGCCACTGGGCCTCCCCGAAGCCAGCAGCTTGCAGCCAGAGCACTGCATCCACAACACCGGAGGACACTCCCAACGGCCACCTGGGGCAGGTGAGCAGTCCGCACGCCAACCCCGACCACACGGAAGACACTCCCGGCTGTGTTCCTAAAGAGACACACAACACAAACCCAGAGGCACACACAAGACACAAAGAAAAAGGGCGACCACATCACTCACCCTGGTTCCTAGCAGCCTGCCCCTGTCTCTGGAGATCGCCACGCTTAACTCCAGCGACGAACTAACGTCCTTCCTGGGCAAATGTCTCCCAGCTCTGACGCGCGGAGCCCCAAGGAAGCCCACGCCAGCCCGCCAGTGTCCCTGAGCACACGGCCCAGCAGCAGCAGCCATCCCACTTGGGTGAGCTGATGCATAAATGAGGCTCAGAAGCATCTCCTCCTTCGCGAAGGGCCGGAGGACACAGCAGAGAAGTGTGGCCTTCCCCTCCTGCAGCGGAAGGCACACGGGGTCCCAGACGCCCCCCGGCTGCTCGGTGGGGCGTGGTGCTGGGGCAGCAAGACTCGACCCCGCTGCACACCTGGAACAGTGTCTTATCAGCGTTCCACAAGTCAGTGTTACGGACACCTCGTCTTTGTTTTTCATTTACAGACCCTCCTTAAAAGCACGGTCCTTACCCCAGCTTGCGTGCACAGGCAGAAAACAAGCAGAAACTGAAGACCCTGAAATCAAGATTGGCTCAGCTTCTGGGCTGCTGTGGACTTGACCTCGGGGCTGCCGTTCTACCTAAGGGTGTCCTGCAGGGAACTGCGCCTGGCTCACAGGACGGGAATCAGGATACGGGGCCTGGACACAACTCCCCAGAGCGCACTCTGTGCCCCGCGGGGGCCTAGAGACCCACGGCCCAAGTTCAAGGGCAGGCCACACCCTGCCCACACCTGCCTCTGCTAGCAAGCATCCCACAGGCCGCCTGGGTGGCCAGCACTGCCTTCTTACTGCTTCACCAGCAAGTCCACCACCCAGGGGCCCAGATGGCCCGTCACTTCTTCTCCTGAAGGTGAAAGCAGGCCCACCCCAGGCCCGTCCACCAGACCCCTCACTGCACATCCCTCAGCGGCTGCCGCCTTCCCAAGCCATCCTCTCACGTGCCCACTAGGGATGCAAGCTCCCTGAAGACTTCCTGGAGGCCACGATTTTTGCATCGCCCACCTGTAGCAGGGCTCAAATACTATCGGCCAACTGCCCGAATCACCCATGAAAAAACTGGAGGCCCAAGCTCTTTCTTCTAGTAAGCCTGAAGGAGCCGTGACACAGACCCGAGCCCGCTAGCTAGTAAACTGGGGACTGGGGACAGCATTTCCTTTGTTTCCGGCCCCTTCTGATGACGCAGGAGGAGCACTGCCGGGGCGCCCCAGCTGAAAAGGGCTCCACAAAAAGAATACCAGGATGAACTGAGCCCAGGGACTCTCGGAAGATCTCTAGTGCCGATGAAAATGCCTTAGAGTGAGGTTTACAGAACGCTACAGGAAGCCTTAGGATCCGAAGGGTGAGGGTTTCCGAGAGGCTGAAATGACGCTCTGAAACCTCACACACAGACGACCCACTGGAGGGAGGTAAATATTCCTGATGATGAAGCCATCGCGTCAATAAGACAGAAGAACGGGGTGAAGAAACACAAACATTCCAGTGCATAAACCACATCTGTGCCCAGCACACGCCTCAACAACAGAACGTGCGTCTGTGGAGCCTGCTGCCCTCGGAGAAAGGGCCTCGCCACAAGCACAGAGGTGCTGGCTCCTCTCCTCCAGCCGCCCCCCCTGCAGTTCCAACAGTGGCCTGAGCTGGCCGGGTGTCAGGAGCGGTGGCATTGGGCTTGCTGTTTATGTCGGATCCAGACAACGCAGGGTTTATGACGATTTACTGACGCAAGAGCTCCCCGACGCTGCGTGCCAGAAATTAATCAGGGGAGGAGGAATTCTTTTTAAGAAACCACTTGGCAGCCACTGCCCTGCCTGATGGGCTGAGACTGTAAGCTGAGCTCTTCTTCCAGGCCCCGGGCCGCCAGGGAGCAGCAGCCCACCCAGCACCCACAGGCCACAGGGTCAAGCTTGGGTGGAGCTCACGGGCAGGGAAACCAAGGGCCCCGGCACCGGGTGGGGAGTCCTGCCGCATGGCTGGCCCTGCCCACCACTAGCCACTTCTCCCCAGACAGAAGCCAG
This sequence comes from Neophocaena asiaeorientalis asiaeorientalis, assembly GCF_003031525.2. Classification (NCBI taxonomy): domain Eukaryota; kingdom Metazoa; phylum Chordata; class Mammalia; order Artiodactyla; family Phocoenidae; genus Neophocaena; species Neophocaena asiaeorientalis. The sequence continues at coordinate 1,740,876 of NW_020171809.1, read as the reverse complement.
GGCTGTGCACCGGCCCTCTCTGGGCCCAGGCCACTCCAGAAGGCCGCATCCTGACATCCAAGTAGACTGCTGTTGGCTGAGCAGAGCCTGCGGCAGGTTCTCCCATTCAGAGCTTGTCATGTTGGCAAAATGCCTTTCTCAAGAGGTGGGTTTTACACTTTACAGTCCCTATCGCCAAAGAGAAAAACGTGCAGATACACACGTTTGGCCCTGGTCCCTGGTCTCAGTGCAGCAGGCCTTCCTGCGGGCCTGAGCGTCGTGCGCCCAGGCAGGCAGGGGGAGCAAGGCCACACCAGCCCCGCCCCGCGGACCTCCCTGTGCCCCTCCTCTCGCTGGGCTCCCCGGCAGCTCACAGCCCCTCTCTGTGCCGCCCGTCCCCGGGGACGGTTTGGTCCAGGCGGGCAGCTGGCTCTAGCTGGGGGACGGGAGGCCGCTGGCCTGACATGCAAACACCCTCGCTGGAATCTGCTTTGAGAAATGATGTCAGCTATTCTGAAGTCTCAAACATTAAAAGACACAGGGTATTTATGTTTATCAAAAAGGGCCTGAGTCTGACAAGGGTGACTAAAGTGAAACTTGCCAGACGCTCCGGGCTGGGCGCTGGGCCCCCGAGGGCTCTGGGTGCCCTGATGAGGACGACCGCTCCCATCCCGGGCACACCGGACCCCGGGCTGCACACCTGCCTCTGTTAATCCTCCCCCACCCCACCCCCGGGGCCAAAGCTTCTTCTCCGCAGGTCCTCAACCCTCAGAGAAGCCAAGCGCAGAGGGAGGGGCGCCAGCCACCCAGGGAGGGCCAGGGTCTGCGTCCCGCAGCCCACTGCCGGAGGCCACGCACAGAGCAGAGCGGAGCTGGCAGAAGGATGCTGTGAGGGCCTGAGTGCGGCGTACCGGGCCCCAACCCGGGCCCCCCTGTCACCCAAGTGCTGCCATCCTTCCGGCTGTGGTGGGGACAGTGAGAGGGACAAGGGCAGCCAGGCCACTGCCGTGCTGCCACCAGAAGGCACCACCGCCCCTTCACGAACAAACGACCTACCAACTGCCAACCTCTCCAGCGAAGCCCCCCCGTGTCACGATGGCGTGTCACCTGCCACCATGGGCGCTGGCTTCGGCACCTCCCAGACCACACGTGGAGGCTTGTTTGTGGGGACTCCGGGGACCCGGACGAGGTACTCCAGGAGGCCATGGCAAGGGAGGAGTTCCCGTGCGAGAGCAGGAGCCACCTTGGCCAGCGGAAGTGGCACATCCCGCCTGGTTCCCAAGACCTGAACGAGGACCACAGGGGGCCCTCACCAGCAGCCCGGATACGGGCCTCAGCGCCCGTGCTGGGCATCCAGGGCTGCAGGAGGCCACCAGGAGGAGTGTAGCCACGCAGGTCTGCCTGGGCTCTGGCCCTCTGTGACCACCACACTCAGTCACCCTTCCAGGTGTCTGTTCTCCACCACAAAGTAGACACGGACTGCCATTAACCCCGAGGAGGGGCAAGGGTTCCCACGTCCGCTAACCCACACTTGCTATCTCTAGGGAGGACTCGCTTTCCAGAAAGGCAAAATAACTGCTTGACTGCAACGCTGTTTGAGATGGTCATAGAGCCTCACCTCCTGCGGGGAGGAAAACGCTGGCTTCCTTAAAACTAGCACTCTGTAATTCAATTATTTGCAGGTAAAATCATATTTATTTTTAAGTGATTTAAATTAGCAACTGTAGGAATAAAATGTGCTTCTTTGTTATAAACCAAATGTTATAAACCAAACATGGCATTTATAACCTGACTATATTACATGAAAAGCATGGGTTACAAAACAGAAAAGGTAAATTTTAATGTGGAAAAGCAGATTCCACCCACAGCCTCCCCCGACCCCAAAAGCCATTAAAGAAGAGAAGCTGTCTTACACCCCTGCCCCTACATATAAAAATTCCCAGGCAGTTATTTGCTGACCTGTGGCTTACTTCCAAACTTTCCAGCCTTGGCTGCCACGTGAATGTGAGAATCATGGAATCTCAGAGGCAGAAGGAACTAAAATATCATTTAATACCGCCC
>NW_020171809.1:1732740-1738792 GCF_003031525.2 Neophocaena asiaeorientalis asiaeorientalis | reverse complement strand
CCGCCCGCCGCACCCCGCCCCCCCCCGCCTTGACACATGATGAAAAGGAGGCCAAGAGAGACCTGGTGCTGCATCTCAGCTCTGCTCTGCCGAGCGGGGAAACCACTGCTGGTGTTGTCATAACATTAATGGCATGAAAAGCAATGTCCTACAAAATATTTCTCAAGCTAAATCTAGAATGAATTTTTCATTCACATGGGAGGGAAAACAACTTGGTGAAAACCAAGGGGAGGAGGAGGAGAAGGCAGACTGGCAGGAAGGCGCTCACCGAGTGCGCTGCATTCAGATAGGGGCACTTGACATTTGTAAGGTGCGACATCCATCACCTCATAAAATATCCGAGGAGAAGTGCTACAAGAGCAGCTAGAGGCTGCAGGTATGTTTCAGTCCACTTTAAAATACGCCCAATAGTTATTTCACTGAAATGTAAAGGTCAGCGCAAACCCGGACAGTCACCTGGGAAACCTTACACACATTACGTGGCACCGATAAGTAAACCTCATCTTCCACTTTGGCTACAACAAACTAGCTCATGTCGGGCCAACGCTGCCTCAGACTGGTTAACGTGAAAAACATATGTAGGTACTATGAAGGCTTTGGAGTCAGAGAGCTACCAAGGCAGCCAGGACTTGACGGGCCAAAACAAGAGAGAGAAGGAAAGAGAGAGGAGGGCATATTTTGAGTCCATTTTCCCCCGAGAGGCGTTTGCTGACATATAAGCTTCCACCAGGAGGGTGAGAAGCCAACCCTGGGAAGTGAAATGGGTTCAGAGCCTGCCAAGGGGGATGGTTCACGTAAACACCCGGGGCTCCCCAGCTGAGATACTTACATACTAGGAGTAAGTACAAGGAGAAGACCGGCCCTCAGGGAAACTGAAATCAGACACTTCATAATAAAATGGTGGTTATTCCAACAAGGAAGTATAAAGTTCTAAATTTGCATGGGCTTAAAATAGCTTCAAAATACACAAAAGCAAAAACTGACAACTAAAATGAGAAATAATACCAATCCACAATTACGAAAAGGGATTTTAAAATATTCTCAGTAACTGAGAGAAAAAGCAGACAATAAAATCAGTAAAGTAACAGAAGACCTGAGCATCATGGTTAATAAATTTGACTTGACACACACAGAACGGACAAGCTTAATTGACATATCCTCTTCAAATATATACAATATTTATAAAATTGACCATACAATGATAAAGCAAAACTCAAAGAATTTTCAAAAATTGAAATTATATACAGTAAATTCTGTGACCACAGTGAAATTAAAGTAAAAGTCAATAACAAAAGCAAGAAGAAATTCACAGAAGTCTTAAATAAAGAAATAAAATAACCCATGGGTCAAAGAAGAAATCAGACGTTATTCTAAACCGAAGTATAATGAAAAATGACATTTAAATACCTGTGCAACCCAGCAAAGTCACGCATAGGTGAAAATCATAATCTTAAGTGCATGTGTTACAAAAGAAGAAAATCTGAAAAAAAAAATTCAATAACCTAAATATCTACCTCAATTAGCTAAAAGTAAAAGCAAAGTAAGCCCAGAGAATAAAAGGAAATAACAGCAATAAGATCAGAAATTGAGTTTTTAAAAATCCAGTAGAATCAAGAAAATCAAATATGGTTGTTTAAAAATATGAATACAACTATCCTAGCAAGTCCAGCGGGGAAAAAGAGAAAAAAAACAAATAACAATATGAAAAAGATGTCAGTACAAATCCTACAAACAGTAAAAGATAACAAGAGAGTATTTTAAAAACTGTATCGATACATTTGAAATTTCAGATAGAATGAAAAAAATTCTGAGAATAACTAAACACATCAAAACTGACACGAGAAAAAATAGAAAGTTTGAATAGTCCTACGTCAGTTGGCAGTGTAATTTACAAATCTTCCTACAAAGAAAATGCCAGTGTAGGTTTGCCAGTGAGTTCTTCCAAATATTTAAAAAAAGAAATTAACAACATCAACCTTATATAAACTCTTCAAGAGAATCCAACAGGGGTCAGCAAACAATGGCCCAAATCAATCTGTGGCCTCATTTTGTACAATTTAGACTGGTTTTTACATTTTTAAATGATTGTTTAAAAAAAAAAAAAGAAGAAAAATAGGCAACAGAGACCATATGTGTTCCACAAAACCTAAAATATTTACCATCTGACTCTTTAAAGAAAAACTCTGCCAACTCTAGGAATAAAAAAGAGGATAATCTCATTCCATTTTAAGAGGCCAGTATAACCTTCATATGAAAACCTAACAGAGACATTTCAAGAAAAGAAAACCACAGGCCAATCTCACTCATGAATTTAGATGAAAAAAATTAAGCCAAATATAAGCAAAATGAATGCAGTAGTATAAAAGAAGAATAATATATTAGAACCAAGTTGGATTTACTAAGAAATGTACGGCTGGTTGACATTCAAAAAGCATTCAAGAAAATTCATCACATTAATCAAACATAGGGGAAAAATCATTTGATTAACAGATGCAGAACAAAGTATATTAAGTTGAACCAAATGAAAGTGCCATTTTTGTAGACTGAAAAAGATCAAATATCTGCACACCATATGGTGCAGCCTAATATTTTAACACCTACTCGTGAGAGAATGCAGCAAACTAGGAACAGAAGAGAACTGCGTTAGTCTGATAAAGACTATTATAGGAAACCTATAGCAAATTTCATACATAACGATGAAATGTTGCCAAATTTTCCCTTGATATTCTAATAAGACATAGATGTTCACAATCACCAATTCTGTTTAACATTTGACTGACGGTCCTAGACAATGCAATAAAGCAAGAAAAACACATACAAATTTTAAAAATTAGCAACAAGAATAAAATGTCTACTATCCACAGACAGTATACATAAAAATCCCAAAGAATCTACAAACTAGTATAGTAATAAGCCAAGTCTAAAAGCTGTCTACAAAGTGGCTACACAAAAATTAATTGTATTTCTAAATACAAACAAACAAAAAAAAATAAAAAATTTTAAAACGCATCCCAAAAAATGCCTAGAAGTAAATCTAACAAAAGAAATGAAAGAATTCTACACTGAAAACTACAAAAATGTTACAGAAGAAATTAAAGAAGACCCAAACAAATAGAAAGCAATATCATATTCATGGATTGAAAGATTCAAATAAACTGATTTTATATGCAAATCAATGCAGTCCCAATCGAGATCCCAGTAGTTATTCTGTTGAAATTGAAAAGCTGATTTTAAAATTCATATGGAAATGCAGTGGGCCAAGAAAAACCAAGACAGTCTTTAAAATGATCAAAAAAAAAAGCTGGAGGACGCACATTACCAGCTGTTATAACTAATTATAAAGCTCCATTAGTTATGACCATGTTCACTGGCACACAGATTAAGGCCAGGAACAGACCCAGATGTATGTTCATGACTGAGGACAAGGTGGCATCACAGAGCAGTGGAGAAAGGATAGAGCTGTTTAATGAATTGCTGAGCCAACTGAATATCCAAATGGGAAAATTAACCCTCAGTTATTACCACACATCGCATTTTTTTAAAACATCAATTCCAGGTAGGCCATAGATCCACCTGGTAAAACAATGAAGCTTCTAGAAGATAATAGGCTATCTCCATGGCATTCAAGCAGGCATAAATAAAATGACCAGTAGTTGGACTGTGTTAAAATTAAGAACATCTGTTCATCGAAGAGCATCATTAAGAAAGTGAAGAGGCAACCCACAGACTTAGAGAAAACATCCAAGGAAATAACCAACAAAGGACTCATCTCTCTCCTATAAAAATAACTCCTACCAATCAGGAGAAAAAATATAGACAATCCAACTTTTTAAATGAGCAAAAAACTTAAACAGGCACTTCACCAGAAAGGATATCTAGCTGTTTGATACACATACGACAAGATGCTCAGCAGCTTCGGTAATAGGGGAAATACGAGGTAAGTCACAGTGGCCAGAACAAAAAGTAATGAGCGTCCCAGGCGCCAGCAAGGGTGCAGCCAGTGGGTCTCTCAGAGTGTAAACTGGTAGGAGAAATCTGTGAATCTGTTTGGCCCACACATACCTTAGCAAAAGAAATGTGGCCCAGCAGACACCCGAGAATGTAACAGTAGCATTATATGTAAAAACCCCAGCCTGGAACCACCCAGGTGTCATCAACAATTGAATAGATCAATTGTGATCTGTTCATACAAGGAAATGTTACACACCCATGTAAATGAACAAACAACCCTGGGTCACGTGACCTCAGTAAATCTCACAAACATATTGTTGAGAGAAAGAAGCCAGACAGAAAGAGTAAATGTTCTGTGGCTGAGTTAATATAAAGTTCAAAACCAGGAAAAACTAATCCAAGGTGTCAGAAGCTGGAAAGGAGATTCCCGGGGGCAGGGGAGGGGCCCCGTAAAGGCTGCTGGGCTGGGCTGCCAGGGTCCTCCTCTTCTCGCTCTGTGTAGCAGTCACAGGTGTCTTCCTCTTGTCATAATTCAAGCTAAGCACTGATGGTTTGTGCGTCTAGAAAAAGATGCCTATCACACTCCAGTAAAGTCCACTTAGGAATGGGAACCCTCAAGGCAGCACTGTCTGGGGCAGCAACAGTGGGAAGGCTGGAAACAAAACCCAGGTTCCACCAAGAGTGACTTGTTGAATGAATATCACATCCACGTACAACCATAAAAGAAGAGGAAACTGGTGTGTACTAATTTAGAATAATCCCCCAATGAAAAAAATTTAAAAGCTGGGTGCCTAAGTATCTACAGTATACTATCATTCATAAATAGAGACTGAACAAGAGAGGATATGTACACATTTATTTATTTTAGCTCCAAGTTTATCAATAGACTTTATTACAAATTGTGTAGACGGTACAGAGTTCCTATGTACTCCACCAATAACCACTGCACTCAGCTTCTGCTGTTAGGAACATCCGACACCACTATGGTACATCCTGTACTGATATATACATATATCCTTCACTGAAGTACAGCTGGCTCACAATGTTTCAGGTGTACAGCAAAGTGACGCAGTTACACATGTATACATATCTATTCTTTTTCAGATTATTTCCCCTTATAGGTTATTACAAGACACTGAATAGAGTTCCCTGTGCTATACAGTAGGTCCTTGTTGCTTATTTTACCAACAGTGGTGAGCATCTGTTACTCCCAAACTCCTAATTTATCCCTGCCCCCTCCTTCCCCCTCTGGTAACCGTGAGATCGTTGTCTGTGAGTCTGTTTCTGTAACTCCTAATTTATCCCTGCCCCCTCCTTCCCCCTCTGGTAACCGTAAGATCGTTGTCTGTGAGTCTGTTTCTGTTTTACAAATAAGGTCATCGGTACCACTTTTTTAGATTCCACATCTAAGTGACGTCATAGGATACTTGTCTTTCTCGATCTGACTTACTTCACTTAGGGTGATTATCTCTAGGTCCATCCCTGTTGCTGCACATGGCATTATTCCATTCTTTATACTGATACAGGGTTATTAACTAAGGTCACCACTTGCTTCAGATCCCCTTGTCTCCCCTGATGTCTTTTCTCCACCCCAGGGTCCCACCCAGGACCCCACGCCGCATTTAGTCCTCAAGTCTCCTCAGGCTCCCCTGGGCGGTGACAGCTTCTCAGACGTCCCTCGTTTTCGATGGCCCTGACAGTCTCGCGGGGCTGGGCAGGTATTATCAGAAGGTACACCTCTGCTGGAAATGGATGTCTTTCTCATGCTGAGACTGGGTTTACAGGGCAGGAAGATCACACGGGTAAAGCGCCATTCTGCATATACACAAGTGTATTTGAAATTCACGGCCTAGAACGAACACACCCTCATTCCACTGCACCAGTCGTACTGAACAGCGAGCTGTCACACAGAGAGCCCCGAGGGAGTGGGGCAAACAGCAATTCTCCGAAGACACTGCCATCAGGTGCACTTGGGGCCTCCACTGGCCTCAGCGGCACGATATACACTCCAGGTCTGGGAAGGCTGACAGTGTCCGCCGTGCCTGAACCGACGCCAGCACAACTCAGCGTTCCCCACCCCACCCCCCTCCCGCCTCCCCGT
>NW_020171809.1:1573203-1732649 GCF_003031525.2 Neophocaena asiaeorientalis asiaeorientalis | reverse complement strand
CACCCACAGGAGCCTCATCAGTGGAAAACTCCACGGGAAGCTGGTTACCTGTCTTCTAGAGGGAAGAAGTCAGGACTCATCAGAGTAAACAAAGTGAGGCCTAAGTTTGGCAGACAAGGAAAAAGCCAGTGCTTCCATCTTAACTACACATTTGGTGATTCGCAACCGAGTCAGACGGGCTGTGCCGGGTCTGCCGTCTCCTGGCTCGTCCTTTCCTGGGAGTCCCGACCTGCTTCCCAGAATGAGGATCAATGAGCAGCACATCCGCCGGCCGCCCAGAGCCAACTTCTGCTCCCAAACAGATGGCGACAGAGGAGACAGGACGCACCCCACGGCCCCGGCTTTCCAGGAACAGCACGAGCCCGGCAGGACAAGCGCTTCAGCTCAGGGCTGCAGACCCGGCCCCAGAGGAATACAAGAGCAGCTTGGACCCAGCCCAGGCTCGGGATAAGTGACAAATCACAAGAACGAGGAGTGCTGGCTTGTTTTCCTGCACTGCTATCTCTGCAGGGGGAAAGGAAAACGACAAAGGGGAGGGAACCGCTCAGATGTCTCATCCCAGGGGCCAGGCTTGGAGAGGAAGAACCAGAGATGGCTCTGCGTGACTCTGGCCCAGAAGTCCAAGGAGGGCTGCAGAAGGGCACGCCTCCACAGCACCCACGGCCTTGGGGAAGCTGCGTCTCCATCCCACCCACGACCAGGCGCCCAGCCTGCTCACAAAGGACAGCCAGGGGCCGAGGAGGAGCGGGGTGAAGTCTCAGCTCTCCGCGGGGTGGGCCACGCCCCCCAGCCACACACGTCTTACCTTGTTCCCCAAGCAAACTGCTCTGTGACCTCCCAGGACGCCTCCCGTGCAACCCAGAGCTGGTGTGTCCCAGAGGCCTGGGGGCTTCCTCTCCCTCACCTCCCTCTGCTTGGCCCATCACCCCTCCTCTCACCCGGGCAGGCCCCAGCTCCCACTGGAATTCCCACCCGGAATTCTGTGATTCTCCAGGCTGACCCTCAGCTGCCCACCCCTCCACAGGACTGGAGTAGACATCAAACAGCATGAACTTTCTAAGCCATGTGCTGCCAAATAACAAGGTCGCATTCGAAGTTCGAAGTCTGTTTGAATTTTGAATGTTTAGATGCAAAGCCGGAAGTGAAGTATCACTTTATAAAATATGAGACAATTTCATATTTTTCGGGCAGTTTCCTAAATCTGTCGCAGCTGTCATGGGATGTCCCTGGATTTTGATGACTATAGTTCAGAAGTGACAGAGACCACTGCATCCAGTGAGATTCTGAGCCCAGTCCATCCAGAAGATTCCAGAAGCATCCAAAGCAAAAGGGAGACTCACCACGAAGAGCATTCAAAGCCACTGATGGCAGATTCTGGAGCAGGATTCTCGGGTCATGTGGGGCAGGCCTAGCAGCTCTTGCACCCGCCCAGGGTCTACCAGGAACTGAGTTTCAGCTCCCTAGTGGTAGAGTTTTGTTTCCAGCAAGAACGTACTGTGGACACACAGCTGCCTCTGCCCAGTGGCTACGCCAGCCTCCCCCTGCCCACCCCCGGTGCAGCCAACCGTTTCAGAACTGGGAATTGTTGAGAAACGCTAGTATAATGCTCTCTCGGACAACTTAAGCAACTTGAGAATCGGGTCTAATTGCTTTTTTTCTCACAGATAATATTGACGTTGGAAACCATATGCCTCAGCCAGCGCAGACTCATCCCATAGGATCACACACACGGCTCAGAGCCCCCCAGAATCTCCTGGGAAAGTCATTAAAAACAGCAACTCCTTTGGAACTACAATTGTTGATGCCGAATCCACGCCAATCGGTCACCACATCCACCTGTAACAGGAGCCACGTAACGTCAAAAGAAATCAGAGCACCTACAAACATGAAGAAACACCCCACCCCGTGGTTCTTGGGCACCAAGTCCTCTGGCCCCGCAGGGAGCTCAAAGAAAGCCCAGCTGAGAACCCAACAAGTCAGGTCTCCGTTCAGGCCAGGGCCACCTGGCCACGTGAGCTTCACCCTGGACAGAGGTGCTGGCCAGTCGAGCGTGAGGTATTGAGATGGGACAGGAAGGGACTGGAGGCCTGAACACGGAACAGACAAGAGTGGGAACCACGCCCCGGGTCCCCCTCTGCAGCACGTCCAGGGCCTGGGGTCTCCCAGCCCCCCACAGCAGCTCGCCACCTGCCAGGCACTGCTGCTCCCCGACCTCCAGGACCCCTCCCGGCCCTCCCGTGAAAGCTGGCTGTGCCCGGCGAGGCCCCGAGAGGCCGACCTATGCCACTCACCTGCTAGCGGGGCCAGCCCTGCCTTTCCACGCCACCAGGAGAAAGAACGTTTTACAACAACGCTACGGATGATGGGGGAATAACAAAAGGGAACCAAATCCCAGAAGAGCAGACAGACGGTTGGACTGTTCTCAGAGGCCCAAGGCCCCCGTGGGGACGGCCGAACGGAACCCCTAGCCGGCCGCTCAGATCCCAGCTGGTGTGTTTCTTAAAGGCTGGGCTCCTTGGGACAGAAAACCCATAGTGGTGTCTCAGCGCTTCCAGGCCAGCTCCCCTGCACACACAGTTCAGATTTGCCCTGTGTCCCTCCAGCCAGCAATGGCCTCGGCTCCTTACCTTCCCATTGGAGCTGATGAACTGGAGACAAACACCTCCCCCCCAAAAGTCTTCAAGGACACTGACACCCAAACCCGTATTTAGAAAAGAACCACCTTCCTATGTTGAAGCATCACCTGCAAAGATGCAGGGTTCCCCACGACAAGGACCCCACTGATGAGGACACCCACGTGCAAATCCACCAGGCTGCAGCCACTCCGCGCCCACCGCCTCCACTCCAGAGCGTTAGACCCACAGCAAGGAGCCTACCGGAGAGGAAGGCCACTGCCGACCTGGTCCCCTCTTCAGCAGCCACGACTTCGTCCCTGTCGCTCGAAAAACGGGGCTCATCGACAGCTGACGGGTGTCCGTGGTCACCCGTCATCAATACCTCCGATGCGATGCTGACCTCCCCTTCTCCACCACCTTCCTCACCACCACGTCACCATCAGTGACTCAACTGAGACATGTACAGAGGCTCCAGCACCACAGAACACAAAGGTCCTCATCTCCGGCTTCTGCTAAAACTTCCCAGTGAAAACCTCTGCTCTCCATGCCTCCACCCTCCATGCCTGCCCAGCACCTTCTCGAAGTTTCTAAAACCCCTTTCTGTGTACTGGCACCAAAGAAAGAGATCAATGAGCCCGCCTTCCTCCCGTCCCCTGATCCTTTCAGTGAGACTGAAATAAACAAAGCCGTCAGCTCCCCGGGCCCAGGCGTGACTGGTCTGGATGAAGAGCCACGTGGAGACTGCAGGTGTTTGGGCAAAGACTGAGGCACTGGGATGGGCGGCTGTTTGGGCACAAAAGAACAGCAAGCAGGTTTGCATTCTCTGTGTCATACCCTGGTGGGGGGCGGAGCTGTAAGAAGCAGTCAATCAGACCCTGATTTGGATTAAATCAACATGAACGTGAAAATGAGGAGCACAGGGAATTCTGAATCACACCGTTCAACACGGAGGAACTGCCACTAAGTACACTCAGCGTAACAAACGCGAACGGCTTAGAAAGGGCTCTTCGTACAACGTCTAGAAAACCGGTGTTAGGAACAGATTGCATGGAATTCTCTTAGAACTCCAACAGCATCACACAAATCCTACTGAATCAACAAGTCGATGAGAGACACAGTTGTAACGAAAGTCCAATTTCTACAAAGGACTGCCTAGGAAAATTCATAGACTGCACTTAAAAAGGAATAAACTTGGCTATGAATGCAAACAAGTCAAAATATTGACAGAACCTTTAGCCCTTGAAACGTGAGGCATTCTCTTGGCTTCCGCACCTTGAACAATTACATTGTAAGGAGCGATCTTCTACAAAATGGCCTAAGAGTTTAGAGTTTAAAAAAATAAACTGCATGGGGCTTCCCTGGTGGCACAGTGGTTGAGAATCCACCTGCCAATGCAGGGGCCACTGGTTCGAGCCTCGGTCCAGGAAGATCCCACGTGCCGTGGAACAACTAAGCCCGTGTGCCACAACTACTGAGCCTGCGCTCTAGAGCCCATGCGCCACAACTACTGAGCCCGCGTGCTGCAACTACTGAAGCCCACGTGCCTAGAGCCCATGCTCTGCAACAAGAGAAGCCACCGCAATGAGAAGCCCGCGCACCGCAACGAGAGAAGCCACCGCTCGCCGCAACTAGAGGAAGCCCGCGCACAGCAACGGAGACCCAACCCAGCCATAAATAAATAAATAAATAATAAATAAATTTTAAAATAATAATAAATAAATTGCCATCAGTCACAAAAGCTCCCTCAGTGAAAGGTCTAAAGACAATCTCTTAACAATAACAAATCAAACAAGAATACAGAATCAGAGAGCACGTGTGAGCCCTGGGAGAACACAGTTACGAGCAGACAACAAATCCCCCAGTTAGTGGCCACTCAATAATTCCCATCAAGATGCTTACACCAATCTTACAGAACTCTTTACGAGTGCTATGGCAAAAGGAGTAAAAATAAGCATATGTAAGATATGCATGCATTTTATTTTTTTTAAAATGTCACTTTTAAATAAGCCTCCCCACTACTTTTGAAAAGTATACAGTATTAGTAGAAGTCAGAAAAATGGTTATAACGTCGAACACTGCTGTTCATCTTAAAATCCCAAAAGCTCTGAAGCTGCGCTGCGGCCTGGATGGTTCCAGCTCCGAGTCAGGATCACTGCATTCAGGCAGCAGCAGCGGGAACCCCGGGCCGAGAAGGAGGAGAAGGGCCGGGGGGACACAGGGCCTGAAGTCCAACAGGACGAGGCCGCTGTTGGCCATCCCAGCTCATGACCCGAACAGACGGTCAGAAAACCCAGAACCTGACGCAGCCTCTAGGGAGTGGCCACCTCCCTGCCCACCTGGGCCGAGCACGCCCGGAGACCAGGCTCCGGCCGAGTTCATCCCTCCTATTTCCGCTTGTTTTGTGGGAAGCGGGGGGAAGGGGGGGGCAAACATGACAATCCCACAGTCAGGTCTCTTTCCATCATACGCTGCTTAGCACTCCCTCTCACAGGCCAATATTCCCAGCACCTTACTAAGTGGGGCAAAGCAAACCCACGTAAAAACACAAGGCCAGATGTGATTCTAAAAAGTTTACAGTCCCTTGCCTCATTTGATTTTTTCCTTGATCATTATAATTTTCCCAAAAGTGTCCATCTCTCATCATGGTCTCACGAAATACGCAAATAAAAGGCTCTTAGGTGGAAGTAACATGAGACGTTTCAACCAAAATCTCCCAAATTAACCTGGTCGGCCAGCCCCCCAGTCAGCTCTCAGGACTGGCAAAGAGAAGCTCAAAGAAGTTCAGAAATACGCTAGTGACATGCTGTGAGCACTGCAAACGCCAAGAAGTTCAGCCACGGCCAAGCCATGCACGTTTAAACCACGGGGACACAAAGCACGTGTCCCAGGAGGGCACAGAGCACGCGCCTGGATGCGAGGCCCATACCCCTTCTCCACGCCAACAGGGTCTCGGAACCAAGAGGGGATGGGCCCGCGTGGACCTGGGTACAGCTGCCCCTCCTGGTCAGGACCCCGTCCCCGACGCACACCTCTCCACTCCCATCTCCCACCTCTGCCAGCCCAGCTCTCGCCTCCGGGCCCCTCTGGGGCATCTCAGCCTCTGTGCTCCACGGGGCAGGCAAGCTCCTGCCCTGCTCCCCACTCAGCTCACACGTCCCGACCTCACACACCCCTTCTGAGGGACCCCTGCCCCCCGGCCCATCCCCTCTTCACATGAACCACACCGTACCAAGGGGGCCGGCGCCTCCATCTGGCCTGGCCCAGGGACCCCACGCAAGTCAGCAGGATGAATTCTTAACTGGCCCGGCACGGCCAGCATCTGCCCAGCAGAGGGGCACACATCCCTCAAGGGAAGATGACTGATTCCAGTTCCAGGATGGCCTCTGAGTAGATACCTGGCCTTAGGCGGGGCACTGGATGGCAGTCAAGACTTGGTTCCTCATGGACAGAACAGGAATAACAGTGCTCTAGCTCACTTCCCAGGGCCGTCACGCAAAATGAATGAAATAACCCGTAAAGCACAATTCAGAACCAAGTCGCTATTCATTCTGGGCCCCTAAAAGCACAGCAGAGTTTGACTTGCAGTTAGAGAGTAACCGGTGTTGATTCGTTACTATTATAAGCTTTAAACATCTACGGTTTTTTAAACAGAGCAGCCCCGGCCCTTCACAGCCCAGCGTCTGGGGGTGGCCGCCCAGCACCCACCTGTCCACCTTCCACCTGTCCCCACCGCTGGGCGCCTCAATCACGGCCTTTCTGTTCCGCCGACAAGCTGCGCTCGGTGGTTTCTTAATGATCCTGGTACATGGCTTTCTATGTCAAATACATACCGGAGTTCATTCTTAAATTTCAATATCGTTAATCATCTAACATTCAGCATCTCAGAATTCAGAAATTTGCATTTCTACAATGGTGGCTTTGAAAAAAAGGACATAAATGCAAATGTTCCACAAACCGTATAAGAATTTTCAGAGAATTGCCAAAACAAACCATCAATGCTCCATTGACAGTGAATTTTCTGAGCTCTTCATAACGACTGAGTATTCGTGATTTTTAAAAGACAAAACACAATTTGAGAATTTTTTTTTAAAAAGGAGGTTGAAAAAGAAGTCGTTATGTCTCCATGATTTCCAGAACAAACCTTGACTGATTAAGACCCAGATAATGATGGCGTGGAGGATCCGGGGCCAAGAAGACTCAAGGGCTGCGACTGCAGCGCGGGTGCCCGGAGGAGCCTGGGGGACGCTCGCAGACAGGAAACGCACAGGGTGTTTCTGAACCTGCCCTTGAGAAAGCAGAAGCGGGCGGTACCAGGGGCCCGCGAGTACCTCCCACCCCAGGGTCCATCTGAACAATGAGGCTCCCCGCCGTCCCCCCAAGACACCTGCATTCGGCACGACTTCGGGAACCCGGCTCCTCTCCCGCTCTCCCCGCGCAGAACCCCGGGCCCGGCAGCCGCTGGGGACTCTCCATGCCTCCCAGAAATGTCATGAACAAGCTCTTCTCCAGCTGCTCCCCATCTTCCGATGGGCGTGATCACAGCCTCCATCTCCTGGCCTCAGCTCCCAGGCCTCTGCCGGCCGCACCTGCTGGCTCCACACCCCGCCTCCCGAAAGCCCAGGCCTGGGCCTCCCCGGGCCTTGTCCAAGGCCACTCCCAGCTCCCCAGCTCTCCTCCTGTGGCCCAGGGCCTCGCACAGGGTCCACAACCCACCCCCAGCAGCTCAGAATCAATGTCTTCTTCGTGTTAATTGCAAGTCCTTAAAATTCACTTCTCCCCTTAAAACTTCGCAGTATTCCTGAAACACTGAATCCTTGCAAAGCACAATTTAAATGATATAAAAATGTGTCTTTCTGAGATCATTTCTATATTAAAATATAACACCCTTGGTGGCCAAACTGGTTGAAATAAACAGGCTCGAGATCCAACAAAGCAATACCAGGGCTCCGGCTCAGACCAGCGGAGGCCAAGAGCCTTCTCCTGGGAGACTTACAGGATTAGAACTTCACGAAGGCCTGAAGAAATCAAACTATGTTGAAACTCATTAATCACCAAGTTATCGTTGACACAGACTTTTTAGCTGCTTTTACGTGGACGGGGCATTTCAGATTGAAGAGGATACTAAGAAATCAGAGTATGGTCCAAATTAAAACACGGATCAGAAATATACAAGTTTCCCTCAAAATAGTTATCCTGTTTTTAACACGATACGTGCCTCTTACCAAGATACAGGGAGGGATGGGGCACCTGAATGACAGTCAGCCAGCTCTCCGTCGAGTGCGTGGTTTGGATGCCCACAACACAGGTCCAGGAGGCTCCGTACGGGGCTCCCTAAGGCTTACAGTCCCTCCTCCAGACCTGCTCTAAGCAGAAACGTTACTGCAAAGAAGGTGAGTTGCACTGGGTGGGGTGGGAGTGGCAGAAAGGTGGCCGAGCGACAGCGTCTGGTTCTCCTGTAAGCCAGCCGAGGCCCCCATATCCTAGCACAGTCCAACCACAAGGAACTCTACCGTGTTCATCTGAGGAAAACAAAGGAAGAGGGAGCAACAAAGGAGCCCGTGTCTGTCCTGCCAGCGGACCCACGGACTGTCTACAGTCGCTCAGTCCGGCCGGGCACTCGGCTTCGAAGCTGAGGCCCTGCGTCCTAGTAGCCCCCGACCGCTTGGGCACATCTCAGCAGGGAAAGGCTTGGAGTGCTGGGGTGGACGGGAAGCACAACATCTCAGAGGCTCTTTTCAGTCTTGCTGCTCTCAAAGAAGAGTTCTCTTAGACTCAGTCAAGCCAGGCCCTTTCCTCAGGCTGCACGCACCATTAGAAATAGTTATCCAGAGCAATAAAACCCAACAGTTAACAGTTTTACGTCAGAGAGCCAGGGCCTGGCTCTGGCAAAGTTCAGAAAGAACGGCAATAAAATCATAATGCATACCTCACCCAACACCAGAGGGAGTGTTCAAGGCAAACGGGGGAGAGAAAAATTCTACACATCAAATGAAAAGGTCGTTTTATCATCGGGCCGAAGCCAGCCGGCACTGCAAGCGTGAGAGGAGGGGCCCACAGCGGCTGGCCTCCCCCGGCCCGGCGCCGAGGGCCACACAGGAGCTGGCAGAGCCGCGGCTGGGACAAGGAGGCACCCAGGTGCCGCAGGGGGAGGGAGGGTGCGCGGCCAGGAGAGACGGGCACCGCACGTCCCAGGGATGCAGAGACTGAAACAGGACTCGTCTGCTCGGGCTGAAGACAAGACAGAGAACGGCGAGAAATGCCTGTTCAGAAGAGCGAATTGAACAAGTCAGTATTAATTAGTTCTCTTCCTCCCTCAAATCCACTAAAATGACAAAAGATAAACATAAACATGAAGGGATTCGCAGCAAGGCTAGACAGTGGGAAAGCAGTAGCGTCAACTGACAAGAAACCTGGAGGAATTTCCTAGAAAATGTACATCCCAGGGGGCCCAAGTGATGGGAAAACCATCACTGGTGAGCAGACCGTCGCCCCAGGCTGGCAACGGCCTTGTGGAGGAGGGGGTGTGCAGACCCACAGCTCAGCCCAAAACGGCCCGGGGGAAGCGGCAGGGCAGCCAGGGGTGGAGGGCGACCGACCCGGCCAGCGTGCCAGACCCTCGTGGTGGCAGGCACTGTTTGCAGTCCCTTGCTGCAGCTCCAGGGGCTGCTCGGGGAAGGAGAGCGGGCCCCTGAAGGAGAGCTTCGGGCCCCAAGCGCACCACTCCCTACATCAGAGGGAAGAGGAGGGAAGAGGCTCAGGCCACAAGGCAGCCCTGCCTCGCCAGCTCCACCCACTGAGAGAGACAGAGCTTCCAGCGTCAAGAACGACGCACACACACCAGGCAGGACACGACGGCAGTCAACAGCCACGGGTGAACTCCCCACGTGAGACGCAAGACTCTGGGAAGGAGAAAAAAGCAAAACCCAACTAGATCTCTGCTGTTCACAGGGACCAGGCTTGTGAGGGTAAGAAAAGTGGGTGGAGAAGCATTTCTCAGCCCAAAGAAACCAAGGGCAGAAATACTTTTAGGAGACTGATTAACTTTGGGGCGAAGAAACATGAAACAAAGAGAAATACATTGTATTTTGTTAAGAGAACAGGGAAATACGTTGTATTTTGTTAAGAGACCAGGGCCACCAAGAGATAACAGTCATTAGTTTTTTAGCGCTGAAAAACACACTGGAATACATAAAGCCAAAAAACGGTCCATAAAACGGTCTTTTTGTAAAAAGAATATTACAAACTAGAATCATAATGGAAAGCATACATTTCTCTAGAAATCGAGGAGACAAAAAAGATAAAGCCATACTGATTTAGATAACTCAATTAACTTAATATGTATAGACAAAATAACATATAGAGAAAAAAATACACACATATACTCCTATGTATAAATATATTTGACACTTGAACAACACGGGATTGAACTGTGCAAACCACTTATGGTGGATTTTTTCATAGTAAGTACCACGCCATCCGTGATGGGTTGAATTCCCGGACAGGGAATTGCAGACACGGAGGAGCCAGCTGTGGATGCAGGGAGCTGACTATAAATTACACGTGGATATTCGACTGTGGACAGGCTCGGCACCCCTGACCCCTGTGCTGTTTGAGGGTCAACTGTATGTAATACTTATGAATGAGAAAACTTTACATACAGTATTGATGTATACATAGAGACTTCTTTAGACCAAAAAAAAGAAAAAACCAACAACAACAAGAAGAAAGAAAAAAATAAGGGAAAAAAGAGTACTCTTTCTCTTCAAATGCCCGGTGGCATGTACGAGATTTGATTACATCTATGGCAGCTCATGCAAAAACAGTGCACCCCCATGTGTACAGGAATGTAAATTCAAACAATAATTTCTCCCGAGACTGCTGACAAGAATGAAATAGACTGAATTCACCTAGTGCAGGTGCCAATGACGGAAAGTATCTATGTTCAAAAACTACAATTAAGAAAAGCTGAGGCAGAGTTTCTGGAGCAATTTGAGAGTAACCTTAGAAGTTTTACATGCACATGCCCACCAACCCAGCAATTCTACCTCTTGGAATTGAGCCAGTGGAGATACTTATAGAAGTGTAAGTTCAAAATATATGTATATAATAATTGTTTGATGCCGGTTTGGGGCTGTTATAAATACTGCTGCAGCCACATACCACGTAAATATCCATCTTCGAGCTACCAAAAGTAAGTCCGTCTGATGCTCAAACTGCACTAAAACGGAAAAAATAAAACAGAGCCCCAGAGACAGAACGCTTACACTCTGTTAAAACTGACACACACACCCTACCTGTTCAGACACAGGAGAAAGGCATGTCCCCAACTCTGAGCGGGAGGGAGAGTCCACGGTCTACCTCACCCACTTCCATCCAGACTGCTGAATTCTGTTTGACACTTTGTATCAAGCAATACAGGAACGATTTAAATCAATAAAGCCTCTTCATACCTAAATATAACCGGGAATCCTGCTCTCGGGAGCTTCAGACAACTCTGATCGGGCCAAGGAGAGGGGTGTGAACGTGCGGGGGGCCAATCCCCAAGGGAGAGACCACACCAAGCCCCGCCCCTCTCTGCTGAGCCGGACCCCCAGCCGCACTGACGGATGCGGTGCCTCAAGGATGCCCTGCACCTGCCCAGGCAGACTCAGGACAACTGACAGCTAAGTGGCCCAAGGCCACGCTGCGCTGGACGGTGCGGCGGGACAAGGCAGGGCTCCCAGCTTGGTCGGAGCGAGCACGGTGACTCTGCGACGGGGGAGACGGGGGAGGAGGAGCCCCGAACGCGTGTGTCCGCAACACGCTTCTGAAGCTGAGAGCCACGCAAACGTGGCTCCCGGCCCCATCTGGCCACTTACTAGCCCTGTGACCTGGAGCAAGTCACTTCGTCCCGCCAGGTGGGAGACGTTTAGGGCCTAGTGAGGAGTCAATGCGCATAAGACGCTTAGTGCAGCGCCTAATAAAAAGCCTCGGGCACCAGGAGCGATGCCCCTTGGCCACCAGTGATGGGCACCGATCGTGCTTCTTCTCAGAGTCGGACCAGAGGCCCTCCCACCCGCACGGCCCCCAAAAACAGAGCAGCCGGAGACGAAGACCGCAAGTGGACGCGTACCCGTCACCTCCCTGAAGCACCAGAGAAACGGGTGCCGCTCAAGTCGGCATGCAGGTCCCGGCCGAGGCTGGACCCCACGTCTCCGTGAGGCCCTCCTCAGCCTTCCGCCACTGAGACGAAGAGCAGCCTACTGTGCCCTCGGGGCCGTCGTAAACCGACGGCGGTCATGATGGAGGACCCAGTGGGAGACCCAGGACCAGCTGTGAGGGCAGCGCGTCCGCCAAGAGGACCCAGGGCCCCGCTTACCTGGATGGCTTTGGGAGCTCATTGCGAGCAGCGGCTTCTCCTTTAAGGGATTCAAAAGGGCTCAAAACTTCCACATGAACGGGTACTCCAAAGAGCCCCAGGGTCCCACCGGCACATACAAATCCAGCGACGCGCACGGCTGGTCCACGGCCACGAAAACTCCCCGTCTCGCCGACCACGTAGTGGGCCCAGTAATCCAAAGGAGGGCAGGGGTCTCCCCGGGCTCTCAGGAGACGACCTGTCTGGGGAGAGAAAGGGGAGGCTTCGGTTAGGAGGTGAAGGCCCCCCGGACACCACATGAAATCAATCATTCACACTCCACCCCCGTCTCTACCATGGATTGCTACAGCACTCACGTGGAACCATCACTTGAAAATTGTACAAACTACTTGGACGTTTTGTTAGTAAATGTATGTAAATACGTGTAACAGCGTATCTGTGGCACAACCTCGACACTGAGGACGGAAAACATTTTAAACAAGAAATCACTTTAAGCCCACTCCCCACACACACATTTTTTCATTTTCGCTATATCCCCGACTATTCCTATTTTACGTAGGGGCAATCTTAGAGTTTAAGTTTAAATTCAGCTTCCCTCACTTATACCCTAAATCATTCCCCAGGTTTCCATCTTCCTAATAACCATTTCCTCAATTTATTTGCATTTTCTGATCGTAAAAGTAAAACCTGCTCATCACAGGAAGTATTTAAAAAGTGATCCGTGATGCCGTGACACAGAGGCAAACACTTGGTAATACTGTGATGCATTTCCTTGCCGTCCTTCTTCTTCGCCTTTCGCCCATACTGGCTACTAGCCCTACTGCTGGACACCCTATTCCCTTTGCTGACACGACAGTCAGGCATTTTCCAATGTCATGAACAACTCCTGGTTAACAGCGCTTTGAAGGCCGTTTCCCTCTGCGTCTGTGACGGAGCTGCCTGCCGCCTCCCTGGGAGGACCTGCTCCTCCCCCACTCCAGGTGGCTCTGATGAGCTCTGCCAATCACAGGTCCATCCCCAGATGGGAGGGTGGCACGTAACATAAGCCTAGCTCATCAAATCCTCTTCCCAAGACCACCCTCTTCCATAGATCACAGGCACCTAACAGAGGAGGAGCCCAAAGAAACCAGGGCACGAATTCCCACCGCCAAGCGTCTGCCTCTGTGGGATGGCGTCACCAGTGACTTTTTAAATATTTTGCTGTGATGAGCATGTTTTCCTTTACAATCGGAATACAGAGATAAACTGAGGAAATGGTAATTATGAACGTCCTCCTACTGGCCTTGGCTCAGGGGTCCTCTGAGGCCTATCACCCGCTCCTTTAGTAGTGAGACAAATTCCTGTTCTTGATTATTCAAGGATTTTCTTTTTCCCCCTATTGCTTATAACCAAAGAACCCTAACCCATTCATCATGTAAAGGATTAAACCCCAATTATACGTTATCTATAATTCTGTGATTAATATCTTTCTGATTACTGTTCTATATCTGTCTATTTCCTTAGGAAACACAGTATCTTATTTATTTATCTCTTAAATGGACAAAGAAGATGTGGCATATATATATATGGAATAGTAGCCATAAAAGGTGAATGAAATAATGCCATTCGCAGCAACACGGATGAACCTAGAGATGATCCTACTAAGTGAAGTAAGTCAGAAAGACAAATATCATATGATATCATTTATATGTGGAATCTAAACTATGACACGAATGAACTTATCTACAAAACAGAAACAGACGCACAGACATAGAGAACAAGTCGTTGCCAAGCAGGGGAGAGGGGAGGGATGGAGTGGGAGGCTGGGATTAGCAGATGAAAACTATTATATATAGAATGGATAAACAACAAGGTCCTACTGTATAGCACAGGGAACTATATTCAATATTCTGCGATAAACCGGAATGGAAAAGAACATGAAAAAGAATACATATATGTATAACTGAGTCACTTTGCTGTACAGCAGAAATTCATACAACATGGTAAATCAACTACACTTCAATAAAATTTTAGAAAAAAATGGAATTTTTATTCATCTCCTGACCAGAAAGAAACACCATTGTCTTGAAAGCAATGCAGATGGTATATTTTACAAACCCCTGCAAGCCTCGGATGGCTCTGTATCCTTCACACAAAAATCACAACTTGGCTGGGTATAAAAGTCTTGGATCACAAATATTTCTCCCTCAAAATCTTAGCCACTGCCCCACCCTCAGATACAGAAAACCCTGGCCCAGCAAAGCAGCACTTCCTTTCCAGGGAACCTTTGGGGCTGAGTTCTGAGGCTTTCTTCTGTCTGGATTCTGTGAGGATTTTTTTTTTTTACTTTAATCTTGAAATTCAAAAATGATGTCAGAAGATGTATGGTCAGTCTCTTTCCCTTTATTTTGTTCCAAACATGAACCTTTCAATACACACAGGTCTTTTTCTCTGCTCAGGAAAATGCTCTTCAATCACGTTTTGACAACTGTTTTGTTACGTTTGTTTTGTCATCTCCAGAGCTTCCCACACCGTCTGGCTGAAACCTCCCCATCATATCTGGCCTCTCTCAGCACCGGCACATCGTCGTTTACTCTGCATCCCAAGAGGCTTCGCCAGTGTGTTCTCCACAGCACTGCTCCTAGTTTCCATGATATCCGTTTTATTCCTATGGCTTTTCATACAGATTTTAACTAAACCTTAAGCTCTTTGTTTCAAACGTTTCCCTTTACAGCTCATTCCATTATCTTTTCCTCTCAGCTGATTCCCTCCTCATGACCTTCTGTTCTGTCTTCCTAGTCAAAGTCTTTTCGAAATTTCTTTTTTCTGATTCTGACTATAAATTGTTTTCAGAGGTATATCTGTCTTCTGCCTTTCAGGATAGCTCCCTTTCCCCCACATTCTGGGATACCTTTTAAGACCCCATGGTGGGGATTATTTATTTATCCTCAAATAAGAATAGCTGTGGTCCAGGGACTTCCCAGGTGGTCCAGTGGTTAAGACTGCACTCCCAATGCAGGGGGCCCAGGTATGATCCCTGGTCAGGGAACTAGATCCCACATGCCACAACTAAAAAAAGATTCTGCATGCCACAACTAAAGATTCCGCAGGCCGCAACCGAAGACCCTGCGTGCCGCAACTAAAAGACCTCACACACAGCAACGAAGATCCCATGTGCCGCAACTAAGACCCAGCACAGCCAAATAAATAAATATTAAAAAAAAAAAAAAAAAAGAATAGCTGTGGTCCAGACCTGAGTTTTGCCCAAAGACTGTCCTCTGCTCCTACCCCCTCCTCTGTCTACTGCAATAGTGGCTAAAACGCTTCTCAGAGCCACCCCCTCTGCAGCTGACATGCACAGCCCAGAACCAAACGGCTAGTGTCCAGCAGGCTCTCACCTAGTGCGAGGCTGCCAGACTGAGACGGCTCTCTTCCCAGATGCAGACTGAACAGAACACAGAAGCTTCTGCTATAATACAATATATACGCTCCGGAAGAACCTCACACTCCAAAAACCTGCATACTAAAACTACCTGGGCTTATGAAAAAAAAAAAAGAAGGTTGGAGCAGACTATTCAAAACTGCAATTTAATAACCAGGGTACTACAAAAATCAACACTAACTCTAATGTTTAAAGTACCATAGTTTAAAAAAGGACATGTACAATTCCTAATAAATAAAAAGTCCTTATAAAAGGTGGGAACGGTGTCCTTAACGGTCAAACCCCGTTCCTCGACGGTAAGAAGCATCAATGAAGCAGGAAGAATCCAGTGTGACCCAGCTCGACTTCTGCATTACACTGACACCTCTCCCCCATGTACCAGTAGGACATGAGCTACTTCAAGTCATAAGAACATGCCTTGGGACTTCCCTGGCAGTCCAGCAGTTAAGACTCCACCTTCCAATGCAGGGGCTGTGGGTTCGATCCTTGGTAGGGGAGCTAAGATCCCACATGCCTCACAGCCAAAAAACTAAAACATAAAACAAAAGCAACACTGTAACAAATTCAACAAAGACTTTAAAAATGGTCCACACCAAAAAAAAAATCTTTAAAAAAAGAACATGCCTTGTTACAGGGCGGGATGTACATGAAAGAACCTATACAACCCCAGTGGGCTCATTTCCTACGGCTTAATATGTATAGACAAAGGACCACAGACTGAGCGGTTTAAAAACCACAGAAGTGTATCGTTCACAGTCTGGAGGCAAGAAAGTTTCGGAAGTCTGAAACCCAGGTGTCAGTGAGGCCGTCCCCAAGGCCGCGGGGAAACCCCTCCCGGCCTCCTCCAGCCTCCGGCAGTTGTGGGATCTTGGGCTGGCAGCTGCAGGGCTCCAACCCTGCTTTCTCCCGTGGGTCTGCCTCCACGCGGCCGTCTTCTTAGAAGGGCATAGTCACAGCGGGTTAGGGGCTCAACCGACTTCATCTTAACGAGTTACACCTGCAAAGACCCCATTCCCAAATGAGTTCACACTCTGAGGTACTGGGGGTCAGGATTTCAATACAACGTTTGGGTGGGGGGAGACACAATCCAACACCTAATGCCCAGTACGCACTGCACCCAGGCCTCTTCCCTGACAGGTCCCCTACCCGCATCGCCAGCGCTGTGTGAACCCGGATGGTCCCAGAGAGGAATGTGCCTCCGTCACTTCACAATCCCCTGCACCATAACCAGACCGCACTCCACGTAGGCCAGCTCCTCAGGGTGCTCTCAACACCGTGAGGCGGACAGGCACGGGGTCTGGAAAGCAGCCCCCTGCAGCATAGGGACGGACGCCCAGCGTCCTGGCTGGGTCAGCGGGTGACTCTGTAAGTCCCAGGGGAGACAGTGGGGCAGGGGATCTCCCTCTCGGCTCTCAGCTGAACCTCCAGCTGCATCATTTAGCCCAGTTCCTCCGACCTCAGCCACACCAGGTCTATCAGGAGACTCTGCACCCTGGGTCTCTGAGAGGAGCCATAAACTTCTGGTCAGTTGTTGGCTGGCAGTCCAGCTCACAGCTGAGAGCGCTGGCATGAGAGCCAAGGCCACCAGCATCCTGGGCTCCAGGTGTGAATCTCAGGTCACATTTTAATACGAACATGACCTTGAGCGAGCAGCCAGACCTCTCTCTGCCCCACCTCCTAACCTATGGGAATGGGGATGAGATGGGAAACAGCACTGTGACCATCACAGGAGCTGTAAGGACTAAATGCGTTAGCACGGGAGAAGCACCGCGACAGGGCTGGCACACGGTTAACATCCAAATACTAGCTATTGATCCGATCATTATTTATCTTAAACCAAAAGCTTCTAATAAAGTTTTGACAATTTCCCTGGGGACGATCAGAATTCTGCTTCTAGTCAAAATAGAATAATACAGTCCAGATTTACTCTCCTACACAAAGCAGCTCCAACAGACAAAACACATGCAACTGTGGCTTCCAGACACTGGACATCAGGCATGTGACCCTTGAGGAGACACAAACATGATGAGCTGCCCAGTCGTCCCAGCTGACTGCTCGGAGACAGTTTCCAGGTACCAGTGCAGAGAGGACACAGAAAACATTTGAAGAAATAATGGCTTAAATTTCCCAAATTTGGTGAAACTATAAACCCAAAGATCCAAGAAGTTCAACCAACTCCAAGCACAAACACATAATGAAGATTACACCTGGACAGAACATAATCAAATTACTTAAAACCAGTCTTAAGATAATGTCTCAAACGCAGTTGGGAAGGAAAAGTCACATCACAGACAGAAAAACAAAAATAGGAACAACAGCAGATTTCTCAGTGCAAAGAATGCAAAAGCCAGAAGACACTGGAGCAACACCTTTCAAAGGGGGACACACACACAAATGCTGCACCACGTGAAAAACACATCTTTCAAAAACAAAGGTGAAATAGAGATGTTTTCAGGTATTCAGAAGCGAAAATATTCATCACCAGCAGACCTACACTAAAAGAAATCTCAAAGGCAAAAGGAAAATCGTACCAGATGGAAACACAGATCTACACAGAGGAGTGAAGACCTTCAGAAATGGGAACCATACAGGTAAACAGAAAAGATTCTTCTCTGATGCTGAATCTCTTTTAAAGAGAACTGTTCAATGCAAAAGTAATAATGTATTACAAAGTTTATATCATATGTACTGAGAAAACATATGTCAAAAATAACACAAAGGGGCTTCCCTGGTGGCACAGTGGTTGAGAGTCTGCCTGCCGATGCAGGGGACGCGGGTTCGTGCCCCGGTCCGGGAAGGTCCCACATGCCGCGGGGCGGCTGGGCCCGTAAGCCATGGCCGCTGACCCTGCGCGTCCGGAGCCTGTGCTCCGCAACGGGAGAGGACACAACAGTGAGAGGCCCGCGTACCGCTAAAAAAATAAATAAATAAATAAAAATAACACAAAGACTGGGAGGGGACGAACAGAAGTATACTGTAGTATGTTCTTACATTAGACATGAAGTAGTTTAACCTTGAAGATAAGACTGTGATAAGCTGAAGATGTAGACTATAAATCCTAAAGTCCCACTTAAAAAAGAAATGATTATAATTAACAAGTCAATAAGGAAAATTAATACAATCATAAAAATACTCAATCCAAATGAAGGCAGAAGAAGAGAAAAACAGAACACAAAAGTGACAAGTAGAAAACAAAAAGCAAGATGGTAGCTTTAAACCAAACAATATCAATGACCAGATCAAATGGTCTAAACGCCCCAATTAAAGGGGCTGTCAGATTGGATGAAAAAGCAAGACCCTGCTTCCAGAGTATAAAGAGGAATTATGTGAGGTAGGACTAAAAATGGTTTAGAGAGAAGAGGTCATGCATTTTATTGTAAAATAAATCTTCCCCAAGCATCACGGACCCAAACATATGCTGCCTACGAGGAACGTGTTTTAAGTAGTGAAAGATGGAAAAAGATATACCATGCAAATACTAATCAAAAGAAAGCTATAATGTTCACATGAATATCAGACAAAGTAAATGTTAACGAAAGAATATCACCAGGGATAAAGAAGGTCATTTCATAACGATCAAGGGGTCAATTCATTAAAAGGACATAACATTCCTAAACACATATGCACCTGATAACAGAGCGTCATACATGAAGCAGAAACTAGTAAAAGTGTAAGGAGAAATGGACAAATCTGTAGTTGGAAATTTCAACACCCTGCTCTTAATAGTGGTTAGAACAGGTAGACAGAAAATTAGCAAGAGCAGAGAAGACACGAACAACACCATCACCCAACCTGACCAAGATGACGTTTATAGAACACTTCATGAACAACAGCAGAATACATATTCTTCACATTCTTTTTAAATCCACACAGAATATTTACCAAGACAGACCATCTTTTGGTCTCAATAAATTTTAAAAGACTCAAGTCAAGATATACAAAGTATGTTTTCTGACTTGAAATTAGAAATCAGTAACAGAAAGATATCTGGAAAACCAGATATCTGGAAACTAAATAATACACTTCATGGGTCAAAGAAGAAATTAAAGCAGAAACTATGAAGTATTTTGAAATGAATGAAAATGAAGCACAACACATTTGTAGTGCTGAGAGGGAAGTTGAGAGCACTGAATGCCTGCATGAGAGAAGAAGGTCCTAAGTCAATGACCTCAGGTTTTACTGTTAGAAACTAGAAAAAGGGTAAACCAGACCCAAAATAGCAGAAAAAAGACAATAACAAAGAGCAGAAATCAATGAAACAGAAAAATCAATGAAACTAAACGCTGATTCTTTGAGATAGTAAAATTGATAAACCTCTAGCTAAACTGATCAGGAAAAACAGAGAAAGAAGACACAAATTAACAACATCCAGAATGAGAGGGGATTGACTGTAGACCATACAGATATGAAATGAATGATAAGGAAATATGATGTACAACTTCATGCCAAGAAATCTGACAATTTAGATGAAATAAACAAATGTCCTAAAAGACCCAAACTATCAAAGTGGACTCAAGAAGAGAGAGACCAGGATCGCTGCACCACCCGGGTAATCCGGTCTACAACTCTCACTGTCTTGGTTATTGCCCAATGGTGATGTCTAACTTCCCTCCTTTCTTCTGCATGTGTTAATTAGAATTCCACTGCAAGGATGAGCTGTCACTTGTCCATCTCGCTGTTTAATTATTTATATCAGTATGAATTTACGGATTTTCATTTTATTCTGTGCATGGCAATCCAACACCACCATTACTTATTTTGTCATCCAAGCTTCGGCCACTGGAAGCGCCTATGTTTTTCTGACAAGCCCCCACCCCCATCTTTTATTTTTTTTTAGCACTTCCTTACTTTCTACTTCCACAAGGTGTCCCTGTCACAAGCTTGGAATCAACCACTCCTCCTGGGAGCCCTGGTTCCCTTTTTTGGAGAACTGTGTGTAGACACTAAGATCTGGGTGCCGGAGGTGCTCGTTACTGGTGGGTGTCACTGCTGTAGGACCCTCCCTGCACACAGTACGTTTGACACTAACACACACATTTATATTTTAGTGCCTATCTATTGGTTTATATATTTTTTAATCATAAGTTTACACTGACACCTCAGATTCCAACCCAACATCACAGGTGGATTTTAGTCTCCCCCTTTCCTGATTTTCAACTTATTTCTCCAGCAGTGAGAAACCTGGTTCTTACGAGCTAGTCTGTTTGCTTACTTGCTGTACTCTAGTACACATTCTAGTATAAAGTACTTTCACAACTACTGACCCCCACACGACAATTCACGTCTAGTTCTTGCCTCCAGCCTCACAGTATGTGGTCAGGACGCAGGTTCCCACAGTGACCCGGGCAGCTCTTCCCTTCAGAGCCCCTTCAGTGAGGTGGCTTATGTATTTATTATGTGATAGAACTCGACTCATTTGTCAGTATTTGTATTTCATTTCGGTTTCCCCCACATCCTTGTTGGTTTTAACTGTTTATTTTTTGGATATGCGAAGAGTTAAGAAATACAAATTTTTAAGAAAAAAAAATGTTCACATTGATATTTGCGATTACATTAAGATTTTACAGGGTTTTAATGTAAATTTCTCTTGCTTAAAGAAAAACAAACGCTTTTGTGTTATGGAAATTTCAAATTCTACAAAGTAAACACTATAGTATGAGTCCACAGCAACGAGCTTCAACGATTACTGGCACCCTACCAGTCTGGCTTCACCTGTATCTCCTTTTACACACGCTGACATGTCCAAAGTGTAACTGCAACATAAATGGGTAGACCTGTGTAACCCATTCTTCCTCCTCTGATTTTTCCTTTGATATGATCTAGTCAGAATCCAGTCTGTTATAAACAGTGGCCTTTGCGTAATATCATGTCCTCTATTTTGGGGGAAGCAGAAGCCCCTGAAGGTTTCTGAGCAGTACAGAGAGTTGGGGCAGGGTCCGGGGCAGGCCAAGGTGACAGCACCAACCCAGCAGACATGGCCTCCCTCCCCAGAGCCAGGGCTCGGGCCCCTGAGGAGGGTGTGATGAGAACACTCCCTCCACTTGGTCCCTTCCCAGACTCTGGGCTCCTCTGTGGCCATCAGTGGCCGCTGCCAGCCCAGATCCGTCATCCCATGGCTGCATCTGGTTATGGCCGTCTCAGAGCCAGGTCGTGCCTGGGCCCCCAGCCCCCTGGGAGAAAGGCAGTGGGAGCCAGGCTTGGAGAAAAAGACTGGGGAGAGTCTGGAACAGCAGACCTGGAACTAGGAGGCTGAAGAACCAGTTCTAGAACCCGACAGGCACAACCTCAATGCCTGGTCTGTGAACGCTTCTCTCTAGAATACAGAGGGAGGTAAGAACTCGGGCTCTAGAACACAGGCATGTTAGGAGGAAGGCGTATCCACCAGTGGTTCAAGTTTACAAGCAACAGAAGTGGCCCCTGGATGAACTAGGTAAACAAAGACCTCTCAGAAGGATCTAGAGAGCTGGACGTGGGGGGGGATCTGGAGGGGGCGCCTGGAGGCAGGACTTAACAGACGGCGGACAGTCCCTGCAGGAACACTGCCTGAGACTCGTTTTCCAAGGGGCCCATATCGACGGGGCCGTGAGTCACACCTCTTGGCAGGGCCGGGGCTGGACACCTTGACGGGCAGCCCCCCCAAAGGGAACCCAGTGGGAAAGGGGTCATTCCCCAGAGGCAGGCTAGGGGCTGTGACAGGACAGGAGGACACTGGACTGGGCGGGCAAGGCCACAGGGGAGCTGGGGGCTGGGCCCGGCACTGTGCTAAGTGGGGCTGAAGCAGGGCCCCGACAAGCCAGGACTATGGGGCCTCCCCAGCCGCCCGACTTCCCTTTCCTGATGACCATTAACGTCTGTCTCCCGTGCTCAGGGGAAGCGCCAGGGGAACCGGTGGGCACACGTGTGTCCCTGAACAGTACCGCGTCCGGCATGGGAGGCCTGGGCTCCATCAGCCCGGCATCCCCCTGGCGAGAGCTGCACGACCTTGGACCAGTCTTTCGTCCTCCCTGGGCTGCTTCTCCCTGTAAGACTCCAGGCTGGAGTAAACCAGCGCTCACTGGGGTGTTTTCAGCTGCACTCACAGGAGAAGCTTTATGAAGAAAGGCTCAGCGGCCAAAGGCCACAGCGAAAGCAGGACCCAGCGCTGCCTCCGGCCCTTTGCACACACGTGGACTGCGGCCCCAGGGCCGGGCACCAAGCAGCCATCAACTCCCCAGCCGTCGCCCCTCTGCAGCCCTGTGCCCATGTGTCTGTGGGCTCACTCCCCCACTTCTCTCCACTGTATCTCCCCAGAGGGGCGTTCCCTGACAGCACTGCCCCGCCGCTGCCGTCACCCTGCTCTTTCCCTTCCAAGCCCCTTTCTTCCTCTGATATCGTATGAGATGCCAACCTGACATCTTTATGTGATCATTTCCTCACCGTCAGTCCCGCTGCCCCAGCGTGGAGCGTAAAGCTCCGTGACCTCTGTGACCCGCGGCCCTTCTCGCACCCTAGAGGGTGGCGCACAGCAGGCCCGCAACGGAAACGGGCCAAGCTGAATGAACTTTTGAAACGTTTTCCTGACTCCACCTCAGAAATCACCTCGGAAAGGGGCTGAGGTCAAAGTCGAACTGCAAAAGCGACAGCACTCTGCCTTTCGGAGATGAAGGGAAGAAATCAAGGACCACGTCTCAGGCGGAAGATTCCAGAAGTGCAAAAGCGCGTGGGGCCTCAGGACACCCACTGCCTCAGAGAGGGCCTGGGGCTGCGACCAGAAAAGCAAAGCAATGGGTAACTCAAGGAGCCCTTTCAACCCTCAGGACACCTCAGTTAAATAAGGACCCATGCAAGTCATGAAGATGCTGGGGCAGAGGAGAAAATGCCAAATTAACTCCTGACAGAGGGAGCAGAAACACCTGGGCCCCACAAGGAGAGCCAAGTCGTTAATATTCAGTCTAAGAGGATAACCGACCAAGAAAGCTGCCCAACTTGTTTAACGACGTTTCTCCTCCGTCCCCCACTCCATCAGCGTCTCTTCAGGGGGAAGGTCTCTGAACAACCCAATGGAATATTCACAGTATAAAAATAAACTAGGAATTTAACCTTTTAATAAAATAAAATTCAAGTGTGCAGTAGTTCTTTTCATCTCGACATAAATGTCTAATGACACTTTACTAACCAGTAGATTATCGCTTTTCTAAGAAAACACACAGACAACACATGGTATTAAGATCTCAAAAATTAGAGGAGTTTAAGGTTTCTGAAACCGTTTCATGAATAACATTTGAAATTTATATCTGTACATCTCTAACTAAAGTATATACTTCTGATAAATATTAGACAAATGTTGAACATATTATGACTGGAAACACAACTGCTTTTATGATTACATTCGTTCCTGATTTATGACATAAATTAGAAGCCTACACTTGGGACAGTGAACGGTAGCAAGGAATCTGTAATTCTGACTTGCACTTTTAGAAAGACGGGCGTGATCATTCCACTAAGTAAACAGTCTCTGACACTAAGCATGTACTTATACACAGACATCTCTTTATTTTTATTTCCGTTCGTACAGAATAAACGAAACTAAACGCATCACTACAGCCTGTGTGCGCTAATATTTCCTTCGCCAAACACTTTGAATCTAGAATTACCTACAGTTATTCCCTCCTGCAGCTGCCCTTGGAAATTTTAGTTGACCTAATTTCAGGGAATAAGCCATAAACTTTCCAAAGAATAAAAGTCTTAGAAACTATAAATCATTAAGAGAACACTCTTTTAAAAATCTTGTTACGAGACCACATAGCAATGTGGGAGCGCAGAGGACATGTTTTCTCACTCACCACAGTCCTCCGCATCCCGTCACATGGGCAAAGAGGGACCACAGCTCGAAGTCCATATTCCTCCCCACCGCAGCCGCAGCCTGCCAGGCTGCTGGGGGAACGGCGAGCTGTTCAAGAGACCAAGAAGAGAACCAAGAGCCACACAGCCTGCAGCACCCCAAAGCGGGATGAAGGACGCGAGCCATCAGCTGAAGACAACAGAGAGCCATTGCCAGGAGCACGAATGAGGTCAGGAGATCCCCTCTCACCACATCCATCCAGCACCATACTGGGGATGCTAACCAGGACGACAAGGCAAGAAAAAGAAGTATAGGAAAGGAAAAAGATATGCACTGTTCACAGGTGATACACTGTGTACATGGGAAACCCAAGACAATTTACCAATAACTGTCAAAACTCCTAAATGAACTTAACAAGACCACGGGGTACAATGTCGATATACAAAAATCCACTGTATTTCTACATACCGGCAATAAACAAATAGAAAATAAGCTTTAAAGAAGATACCATTTGCAATAACATCCAATAACGGCAAATATCCAGGGCTAAATCTACCGAAAAATAGATAAGGACGCTACACATTAAACGATGAAACATTATAAGTAAATTTAAAGATCTAAATAAATGTTGGAATATACCCTGTACACGGACTGGAAGACCCAATATGGTTAAATGTCAGCGTTAATGTTAATGTTCCCCAAACTAGTTGGCCGTCGATGTAGTCTCAAATCAAAATCCCACCAGAAGTTTTCTGAAAACTGACAAGTCAATTTCAAATGTTACATGGAAGTACAAAGGTCCTAGAATAGCAATCTCGAGGAAAAGCAGGCCTGGACATACGCTACTAAATATCAAGACTTAGGATAAACCTATGTAATTAAGACACTGGGTAAGAATACACAGTGAGACCATCACAAACGTGGTAATATGATTATAGCAAAGGCTGCACTCCGCATCATAGGGAAACAGGCCAGGTCTTCTCAATAAACAACGCCTGAGTCAACAACGGTCTTTATGGAAACAGAAATGAACCACGACATAGGCAGCGCACCATCAAGAAAATTAGTGCGGGGTGGATCAAAGACCTAAATGTTAAAGGAAGGACAAGAAAGCCTCGCCTAAAGGACAAAAAAGATCTGCAGGTAGACAGAGATTTCTTAAATCTATCTCATAATAACAAAATTTTAAGGCACTGACCAGAGGAGGAAAGAAAAATGACACATTATACTGCATCAAAATTAGGAACTTCAGTTCATCAGAAGACCCAGCAGAAGAGTGAAAAGGCAACCCAGAGAGCAGAAGATAATCTGCCCAACACATCCAAGAAAGGTCCAGAATCCAAAATGAATAATTCTCACAAATCGTTACAAAAAAGGCAGCCGGCCCAAATAAAAAAATGGGCAAAAGCTATGAACAGGTACTTTCACAAAAGAGGATTCCAAATGGTCAATCACCACATGAAGAGGTGCTCAGCACCTGTATTAACAGGGAAATGCAAATTAAAGCCTCAGCGGGATCCCACAAATGGCTAAAAGGCAAAAGCAAAGCAGGACCCAGCGCCGACAAGGAGGGGAACGACCGGACCTCGACTCTGCCATGAGAGCGTGCGGGAGACAACGACCTCGGGAAAGTGATACCTGAAAAGCCACGCCGGGCACACCGCTCCCCAAAGCCATTCACAGGATGACACAGCAGCATCGCCCGCAGTCGCCGGAAGCTGGAAACCTGCCACACGTCCATCAGCAGTAGAATAAATAAACTGTGAATCGTAGCACAGTCATACCAGAGAACACGGTCTAGCAACAAGAATAAACAAAGCACACCTAAAAGCAGAAACACAGACGAGAGATGGTGCTGGGTGGGCCAGAGCAGACAGACACTCAGGAGTATCGTGTACTGGGCGACTCCACGGTGTGAAATCTGAAACCAGGTCAAACTAACCTGTGCTGTTAGAAGCTGAGACAGGTTACCCTTGGGCGTGGAAGGAGGAACCAGAGGGCGTAAAGTAATGTTCTGTTTCCTGATCCAAGTGAAAAACCAGTGAAAGGGCGGAAATTCACCCACCTGAATGCTTCTGGCTGGAAGACAGAATCAACCACTCAAAGATCACCTTGCGTCAAAGAAAGATTCAAAATAATACCCACGTGGTTGATCCATTCCACCGGCACTATTCTACTTTGACTTTCTGGGCAATGGATGAACATTTTATAGCTCTTGCTACTATATTCTCACAATGAGCATGTACACGGGAAGTACTTGCCAAATTACTTCCTCTTAAAACAACAAAACCTCACAGAAACAGCACAGAACGCATGATTCCAAGTCCATGATGCAAACAGAGGGTGGGCAATTCAAACCAAGGGGCTACGTGGAAGACCCAGGAGGCTCTAAGTCAGGCTATCAGACGGAAAAATGTATATGAAATCATTTTAATTCAAATATTTTTCAATTAAGTAGTTAGTTTAATTTGAATTAATTAAGATAAATTTAAATAAATGTTAATGAAAAAACAAACTGTTGACTATGACTTTTCTGAGTCCATTTTATATAGTAAGCTTTTCAAATAAGCGTTGTTTTGTTCACCAGACACCCTTCACAAACTACGGGCTGTAAGGTCTAGCAATTTTGTTTTGTAAGAGTACCATTTTATGACGGACAGTCGCAAAGCAGAATACAAGATGTTTTCCCCATAATCTGTTGCGACAGATTTATATTTTAGTTTCAAAACAGGCTCTATACTTGAACGTAATAAAACTCCATTTCTGTGTGTTCTAACAGGAATTTCCTTAAATCTGAGAGCAGGCTCCGCTTAGCAGAGGGCTAGGATTCTACCAGCCCCGACCCCCTCCACCCATTCTGGAGGGGCCAGAAAGTCAGGCCTTGAGGGGAGAAAGGGGACGGGCACTGGGTCATCGGGGCCCTTGCGCGCGCATACAGGAACAACTGTCCATCAGCAGCGTCACAGCATCGATCCTCTCCACCGAGAAAACAACTTCCCAGCTGTCTAGATCCTTCTTCCACATGGCTATGTCCGTTCATTGATAAACAGCCACATAAATAAACTCTTTAGATTAAGGGTCCAAATGGATAAAGCGTCCAGATAAAACAACACTTGTTTCCTTAGCTGCTAAATAAAATAAGTTTAGAGGAGAAGATTCCAGCAGGCAGGCAGGCAGGGGACCTGGAGATCTGACTTTTAAGTGTAAAACTCAGGCAGGGCGGGGACAGGAGGGCAGGCGGGTGGAGGGCGGGTGCTTTGATCCCAGTATCTCCCAGGGCATTTTGCACCAGGATGGTGAGCTGAGCTCCTGGGTGCTCCCTGCCTTGTCTCATTAAATGGGGGTCAAGGGAGAAAACCAGTATAAACCCAAGACAGTGAAGAATCCATGGGGGTGAGGAGGCACTGGCCGTCAGATTTCGACAAAGTTCCACTAAGGCCTGAAGACAGATGCAAGCCGGTGGGAGCGAGCAGGAATCCAAGAGTCCAGCCCTGCCCCCAGCTCCCCTCGCTCCTTTAGGAAGCGATTCTTCATCCTTGTCCTTCAATTTACAAAGTGCGAGGATGCAGCAGAGATGTCCAAGGGCCGTCTGTCTCCCCGGCCACTGCTCCCACGGATGGATGAGCCCGCAAAGCCCCGGGCAGCCTCCCCTGTCTTCACCAGAAGAGAATCACCCCACGTGTCACGCACTCTGCAACCTCAGGGCCAGCAGCCGGGCTACGTCTTCTTTCTACGGTACTTACACACAAATGCACACAGCATTCCATTCACATAAATGGATGGTAAACGCACCGCTTTATTTTTAGAGCAATTGTCTTTTTCTTGCTTTTTTTCTCCTCTCTCTGCCATCAACCACAACAGGTAATCTTTGTGTGGGTACAGCCCATACTCTTCTCCATTTTCGCTCACACATACACACACGCAGATACACAAAGACACACCCACATACCCCCCCCACACACACCCCGGTGGTCACTGCCTGCCTTACAAAACTGAGGTTTTATCACAGAGATTTCTCAGTATCTGACTTCTTTTCTCCTTCAACAATACTTCTAGGAATAGTCCATCGTGTGGCTGCACGAAGTTTAGCCAACCTCGGCCCCAGTGGGCACAGACTTCCTTCCAAATCTTTCCCTGCCGGGGAGCCTCAGTGCAAACATCCTTATGTGCTTGTGCTTGCACTCCCAAGGAGCACAGTCCCGGGAGTGGAAGCCGAGTCTGCGGACCGGTGCATTTCCCATTTCAGAAAATGTCAGCGGGATGATTTCCAAAGACGTGCCACTGTTCACACCTGCCCCAGCCCTGTGTCTGAAGTTGCGGCTTTCCACTGCCCCTCCAGCAACAGATGTCATGTGTCTACTTTCTGCTGCTCTGGGTAAAAAGCGAAATCCCTTTCCACTTGTATTTGCATCTCCCCATGATGAAAATAGGGAGTTTGAGCATCTCTTCGTTTTGGTTTGTTCTCTGTGCTGCCCAGTCTGTGTTCTGTTTCTAAACTTGCCCTCCTCTCCAGTTTCTAAGAGCCCTCTGGATAACAGAAACTTATTCTTTACCTGTCAAATGTTACACACATTTTCCCAAAACGCTCCTTGACCCCTGGACTCTGCTGATAGTATCTTTATCCAATCAAAAGCTTTACATTTTAAACTGTCAAATGTGTCCTTTGCAGCTTCTGGGGATCCTGGACCAATGAGGAGCGTGAGGGTGGCTTGCAGATTTCTACCGCTTTACCTTTTTCTACGTTGACACCTTGAATCCGTCTGGAATTCATCTTCCCTTCATCCTTAAATACGAACAGACAACTCCCCAGCCTTTTAAGGAAAAGTTGAAACAAGGAAAAAAAAAAAGACCAAGATAAATAGGAAAC
This sequence comes from Neophocaena asiaeorientalis asiaeorientalis, assembly GCF_003031525.2. Taxonomy (NCBI): domain Eukaryota; kingdom Metazoa; phylum Chordata; class Mammalia; order Artiodactyla; family Phocoenidae; genus Neophocaena; species Neophocaena asiaeorientalis. The sequence continues at coordinate 1,703,567 of NW_020171809.1, read as the reverse complement.
CTGACCCCAGAAGAAACCGAGGTAACTGGAGTCCCTCTAACGAGCCACAGAGAGAATGGAGACATGAGGGACAAAACACAGCCCTGACCATGGCCAACAGGAGCGGCCAGGCCACAAGGAGGAACCCTGGGACCTCAAGCAGGCAAGTGCCAAAACAAGCCAGCCACAGAGGAACCGGGAGACCCAGCTGAGCAAACCTTAGAGAACAAAGTCGGTACCCTAGATGGATTCACAGGAACTCCACCAACGGGGAACTGGAGACGGAAGCACCGGAAGGAGATGATCGTGATGCTGATGAGAGAAGGAAGAGAAGGAAACTACCCCCAAAAGGAACGTATAACAAGACCTGAAAAGGAGTCCCCTATATGCCACCTGCGATACATTTTTAAAATTCCACATTATAAAATTTCAGAACACCAAAGTGAAGAGAAGGTCCTACAGTTTCAGAGGAAATCAAAGCAAGACCCCTAAAAGTGAGTGAGAAACGGGGTGGTACTACGCTTCTCATCAGCAACCCCGGACCGGCATGCCTGAGAACCCTTCCTGCCCCAAGGAAGGCACGTCTGGTCACGGCCCCCTCGATGGAATCTTCTAGACAGTGTCGCTGCCTGCGCGATAGTCGGGAGATGCTGGCCCCAAGGTGTGTGTCCGCTGCCGTCAGTGATGCGGGCTTCCACCGCCATGCCCAGGACCTGTCCCAGCCACTGCGCTCGGTGACCCAGGTGGAGGTGACTAACGCCAGTCAGCCACGGACCAGACTGACAGCAGACAGGGCCCGGGGCCCACGTCCTGCCCCTCTGCCTCGCCATCACGTCATTTGCCTCGGACCCTGATACTTCTCAGCTCCACTGTGTCCCTGGATACAGCCGAGCGACCATACTTGAGTGATGCTTAAGAAAACCGCAGGAAGGGGCTGGGGTGGGGACACTTCCAGTCGTGAGACGGCGAAGCTGGACAGTGTGATGTGCCGCGCGGTGGTGACGGTTAATCGCACTGCACTGTACCCCAGAAATTCGCTGAGAGCAGCCGTAAGCCCTCTCCCCACACACAAAGAGAAGTAACTGTGCGAGGTGACGCACATCTTGATGAACCTGACCACGGGAATCATTTCACAATGTGCAGGTGCGTTCAACGTACACAACTTCGTCAAGTACACCTCAGTGAAGCAGAGGGAAAACCCAGCAGAGGCCGAGGAACACTACACTGCTGTTACAATCACGCATAAGCCCCAGGCAAACGCTCCTGGCTACCGAGGGCACTGCACGACGGCGCCGAGCGGCGGCACGCGCGTGGCTGCTCAGCGGAGGTGGAGGTCCTCACTGAAAACGGAAGTGACGCCCTGGACAGAGGCCGCCCCTCACTACCTCCCAACCCCGCCCAGTAGCCAGGCCTGGCCAGACGCGCGAAGCGTGGACACCCAGGGGGCCCGCTGAGCTGAGTCACCTCTGACATCGGCTATACAAGCCCAGGAAAACACACAAGCCCAGACAGCTCTGCCTGCACCTGACGCGCCTGCTAACTGCGTGTCCACGTGCCAAGGACGGAGCGCAGTGCCCCCAGGCCCTGACCCCCGGCGGCACACCGTCACTGGGAGGCCCCAGGTGTCCGCGGGCACCTCCCCCTCGCGCGAGTCCACGTGCAGTTGGTTCGAGAAGCACCGTCCCGACCCCCCAAAACAAAGCACTCCTGTCCCGCTGGCTGCGCCCGGACTCAAGGCCCTCCCGGCCACTGACGGGGCCTACGCATCTCTGTCACCTCGAGTAAGGGAAGGCGGGCCCCCAGGGTCCTGCCCCGGACCCACGGAGACCCCCAGTGTGTCCCAGCGGGGGCCACCCTGCTCTCAGCCCGGAGGTGAGCGGGCAGGGAGCCCCAGCGCCCTCCTTGCCCGCCGTCGTCTTCCAACGAGGGGCAGAGACGGCAGCACATCCGGCAGGTGCCAGACCTTGGCTCAGAGGTCAAGGGGTGAAGAGACCACCCCTGATCCTCAGATACAGGCCCTACCCTGGGGCAGGACACGACCCGTGAGCGCAAGCCGGACCGGTCCAGGGCCCGAGACAGACAGCCACGCTGAGCTCAGCCCCCAGCTTTCCACCCGCGCCGCTGAGCTGCGGGCCGGGATGCTATCTCCACACACCTGCTCAACTTCTGATCCCCTCAAGGAGCTCTCATTTTCCCTGGAAACTGAACTTCTACGGAAATCAAAGTGCCTGGTTTTCAAACTCTCCTTGTGTTTCAAAAAGGCGGGGGCAAGGCAGTGTAGACATCAGCGGTGGCCGTGGGGAAACGGAGCAACACCTGTACCCCTGAGGCCCGCGGAAGGGACTCCAGGGGGCACACAGGGTGGCCCTACGAGCGCGGATCTGACTGCCCGTGTGGCTCACGGCCGAGCCGGGGCATCCACAGAAGGGAAGGCGACCCCAAAGGTAAGTGGTGCTCTGGGCCTCAGGAAGGAGACGGACAAGCAGACTCAGAATGTCGGGGTGATGAGGGCTGGGAGAAGGCCAGGGCAGTGGGGACGGGGTGGGGGGGCTGGTCCAGGGATGGGGGGGTGCGGGGGAGAGGGCAGGAGCCCTGGGGACCTGGGGGGCGAGGGTCCAGTCGCAGTGTGATGTTGACACAGCTGCTCTCAGCAGCCCCCGCATCGTCCCCAGGGCCCCCTCTTTCACTCGACAGTTCATCTACAGCTCACCTTCTCCTTGGCCTTGGCAGAGTCAGATAATTGGGCCTTGGGTAAAACTGCTTTTTTTCAGAAACAAACCAGAAACAAACAGGCCTCTCTGCAGACTACCAACGTCCGTCCAGCTTCCCAGGAACCGTCTCTTTTTCCCTCTTTCATCCCAAAGGAAAGCGACCCCACGCTCGGCCTAACCACTAGCTTGGCAAATCTGAGAAGGCGCAGCAGCAGACCCAGAGCGGCAGGGCAGGAGGGCGGCACCGAGGAGGCCGTCCCAGGTCCAGGGGAAGGAAAGCACCCCGACAGGGAAGCATCTTAAAGGGGACAGGGAGCCCCAAGGAGCAACTGTCCCCCTGGAAGGGCAGGGAGTGGAGGCAGGTGAGCCCAGAGGAAAGCTGGGCCTCTGGAAGAAAGGGAAGGGAGCCCAGCCCAAGGGAAGAGGCTGCACGTGTGCTCGGGGGACGGACGGTTGGGGAGGTCAGTGGCAGGGGCCAGGGGCTGGGCTGGCCAATGGAGGGTCTCCTGCTGTCCTGGGGCCCCACCTCAGGTGTGTGAGCACCAAAGAGACAATCAGGCTGCACCCACGGAAAAGAGAGAACTCGGTGACATCCACCATGCTGGCAATCATCGGGACAGGACACCAGGACCTCAATGTCCCACATCAGCAGAACCCCACTCACCCCAGGCCTCCCTGCAGGTCCCACTCCAATTCCAGCCACCCACAGCCCTCTGCACCCCTGGAAAGCCCCTCCAGGCCCACTCCGTGCCCGCAGGAGAAAGCCTACGCTCCGTGCAGGGCCACCAGAGGCTCCGCAGCCTAAGCTCGCCCAGCACCCACCCAAGCTCTCAGGCCACCAAGCAGCCCGGCTGAGTCCCCAGGCCGGGTGCCGCCCTGTTAACTGCAGGGCCGCTCAGCCACCCTCTCCACCAAGACTCTGAGCCTCCGACAGCTGCACTGCCTCAGGGATGCGGGTACAGAATGAGCCCCCGAAACCAAGGTGCTGATGGGCCTGGCTGCGGGGCATCAGGCTTGGGAGAGGAGGGGCTCGGACCCAAGGCTCCAGCTTGGCGGGACACAGGCCAAGCAGGCACACCACCAGCCAGGAGCACAAATGCTTCACTGGGCTGGGAGGTCAGGCGTGAAAAGGGAGAATGGGACATGGGGTCTCGGACCCGGCCTCGGCCAAATTGGCACCCAAGAGCTGGGCCATTGAGGGAAAGGAGATGACGTGATCAGGCCTGAGAATCTGGACCACAATAATAAGGAAAAATGCTGCAGAAGGGCCCAAGCTCTACAGTGAGCCTCGCAACTGACAATCCCCAAAGGCTCCCTGTAAATCACATGTGTGCACATACACACGTGCATATTCACTGCATTACAGTTACCATTATATTAACAACATAGAGCATGTTGCATATATTTATTGTATATGTGATGGTAACATGTATATATACACATACTTTACATTAACAGCATAGAGCATGTTGCATATATTTATTGTATATGCGATGGTAACATGTATATATACACATACTTTATGTATCTCCATGTATGTACAGTTATTGTGTTTACAGCCAGGCTCCTGGTCTACTGGAAGTTGAACCTTCTGCTGTGTCTTGGGCCTAACTGGCTCTAACCAGTTTTTGTCATATCCTGTTCTTCTTAACGGTTGTGTCATTATTTGAATGACTGTGCCCTGCTCCTTGCCCTTCTGTCTCCTTCCTACCTCAGAGATTTTAGTCTCTTAATGTTATGGGAAGCAGAGGGGCAATGGTCCATCTTCTGTAGCGGCTTCAGGGCTCAGTAGGGGCGCTGACCCTGCCTGCCAGGGAGTAAAAAGCTCAGGGTGCCTCATCTAGGGGCCCTGGGGGCAGGAGAGCTTCTTGTTTTAAGTCTGTGTGTGGGGCACGGGGGTGGGGGGGGGGACAGGTATGGGCTGGAATCCTCACAGCCGTCATCTTGATGTGGAGCTGTTGTAACCGCTTCCATGACCTTCCTATGAATCTCCTCGATGAAGCACCTGTACAGTAGCATCAGATTATAACAGTAACGGTCTATAAATGACAAAAGACTTAAAAGCCAAGTTAAATATCTGATTAGAGTGTAATCGATAAAGAAACTTGGCTACAGCCACCAGAATTAGGACTGATAACCTTATACACCAGGACATATCCAAATTTTAGAAATTTCACATAAATTCTAGAATGTCTATATTAATAACATTTACCCACGGTATAACCCGAGGCTTATCACTCCTTTGACAATGCTTGTAACATATCAAATAATCCTCCTTAATTTAACATCCCTCTGAAATGTCTCAGGGTTTCTCTTCCACGAACCTTCTACAACTTTCTGTACTGATATTATTTTGTCCCTTATTTTTCTCCATTCTGAAACAACCAGCTCCAGAACAAATTACTCTCTTTTTCCCTTTTAACAAATGCGTTCCATTCCTCATACTTTCTTCTACTGAAAACACATCTTACTTTCCTGGCATACCGAAATGTTTCTTATTCTTCAGCAGCTTTAATTACATTATACAATTTTAACCCTTAAGAACCTTAATCTCTGGATAAACCAACAAGCAGCAAGTAGTTGTAAACTGTCATACCCACATTTCCTGACTGGAAAACTTATATTTTAGTTTTCCTCTCCTAAGGCAAAGTAGGTAAACTCAGACCCACCCCACCCAGCAATTAATATTCCAACATACATCCTATTTGAAATGACCCAGATAGTCAATGAGTTCTCACCATTTACCTCAGTTTAGTCTTAAGTTACCAAAATCTGGAGAGACTATTTTAGATAGACATTCCCAAAACATTATTTCTATAGAGTTTACCTAAAAGTCCTTATCTCATTTACATTTACTTTCCTTAAAAGCTTTTATCACTTACAAGTTACTTAGTCTCCTTGCTGACAAGTTTGCAACAGATATAATAAGGCCTTATTTGACCTCTAGTAAACCTAGGTACAAACCTAGGTACTTAACATTGATGACTCTGAAGACATGTACTGTATATGAGTCAAACCACAAGCATAAGCCACCTTCTAAGCCACCTTCAATGCCAGATATCAATTCAGTACTGAATATTTCCCAGATCATGTGAACCTGAAATGCATTCTGGCCAGATCTGTTTATATTTCTGAGTATTTATATAAGTGCTTAATTTCTTTAAGCCAATTAAATACAGCTCTTTTACGAATTAGTTTTGGCAATACCACATATCTACAACACACATACAGATTTGTATAAACATACAAAACACAGAGACCTCATAGTTCCCATTCCAAAATTTCAGCCATGATTCAGATCCAACAACGTAAAACCCATCAGTTACAAGGGGCTGGATTCAAATTGGGTTTCTAGGAGATGAAACAAATCATGGTCACCTGTCTAGATGACTAAACCCTCTTTACTAATATTTATGGAAAAGATACTTAAGCTTTCTATTTGTCCTTGACAAGTCAAGTTCCAAATCACCTACCCCCTTTCCTGAAATTTGCATCTTAAAAGGATAGGGGAGACTAGAGTTCTGGAGAAAACCAGGTAGAATATTTGCATCTCAAAGGCATAGAAGAAAGGCTAGTTCCTCCTTGGATGACTTTTTCCCTTAAGGCCAGAAAAAAAAAAAAGTTTTTTTTCAGTACTTACAAGTCTCTTACGATAAGCAGGGGAGGTTTGGGGAGTGGTAAAAGGATTGGTGGACTTTGGATTATTTCTGGAGCCACACCTCTGGTCCTGTAAAGACTAGATTTGTAAAACAAGGACAGTTTTTTTGTTTTTCCTCAAAGAATTGGATGGTCACCTCAATGATTATCAAAGGACTGACACACCCATTCACCTATGTTGGAAAGTTTACTTTATCACTCAAGATATGTTATCACTCAAGATATCACTCAAGATAAAGTTTTACTTTACCACTCAAAGATAAAGATATACTGGGTGTCTGGGAGCAGGGAGATGCAGAAGAAAGCGACCTTTAGTTCTAGCACTGCGAACCACTTTAACAGCCCATAGGTTAAAAACTTAGATGGGATGGAATGGAGACATCCTCTGGCTCGAGACTGGAGACATCCTCTGGCTCGAGACTGAGGCAGGCTCTCCCCGGCCAAGAGCAATCTTTTTTCGTGGTCAAATTTCCTAGCAAGGAACTGAAGAGAGCTGGGGGGCAGGGTGAATCGCTTGGTTTGGGGGCCTTCCCTCCCCTCCCCCCCATTATCACACAGGATTGGGAGGACAAGGGCCCAGGGAAATCAGTCAGCCCCCATATCTAGTAAGAAAATAACTTTCCTACTTGCCACATCAAGGGCTACCCAAGGAGAAATGACCAGGTGTCCTCTGGGAGCCAGGGAAGGTCCCAGGCTCCATCAGTCTTCGGTCCCCTCAGCCATCACTGGTTTGGGAGCCCTGAATCCCCTTCAGGCCTAGGGGCAGTCCCGCTTCCAGTAGCCCCTGAAACCGAGCAGGACCCTGTGGGGCTCCTGGGCACGGATGCCTTTCCATGTCCCCTGCTTCTTGTTTGTAGGGACAAGACTCCAGCCTCCATGACCTTCCCTGAGTTCTAAAGCGCAGATTCAAACAGTTGCTAATCGTGGAAGGGAGGGGATGCAGAGACAAGGGAGGAGCGGCCAGGAAGCAGTAGAGCAGCCTTGGGCCAGGGTCCTGGTCCCTCCTCAAGGGACACATATAACAATGTATTTGAGATCTTTACAGAACTAAAACCCCCAACAAATGGAAGATGTTGGCATTCTTCATTCCAGAGAACATCACAGTTTGATAACCACATCAAGGGACCACCTGAGGCCAGATGAAAGCAACCAGAGCAGCTCATTAGGAGGGGACCACCTGAGGCCAGATGAAAGGAGGGCAGGCCTCGCAAGCACCCTGATCTTTATCAGCTACTGCACCCCTGATTCATGGCTATAAAACTCCTCACCAAATCCTCCCGGGCTGGGACACGCAGTTTTTCAGGGCACAAGCCCGCTGTGTCCCCCCCTCTGCCTGGCAAAGCAATAAAGCTATTCTCTTCTACTTCACCCAAAACTCTGTCTCCGAGATTCAATTCGGCACCTGTGCACAGAGGCCGAGCTTTCGGCATCACCTTCTCGTTTGTATATCGGGCAGGTTCCCAGGGGACTTTTCCCACACAGGAGGTATTCGTCCTTCCAGTGGCTCTCCTAGCCACACTTGAAACAGATCCATCCTTTCTTGGCGAGACAGTGGCTCTGATCCAGGCTTCCTGGATCTGGCCCCCGCCACTGGGCTTTCGTAAGGGAGGGTAACCCTGAGGTGGTGCAGGGGTTAGGGCTGCCGCCAGTAATGGTGCCATTAGCTGTTGTTCCTGAATCCTGTTTGCCTCTTCCACCCTATCTCTATCGTTGAACACTCCAACGGCCAAGTCCATGGGCTGATTCATGGGGGTCCGGGGTCTCCAGCTGCCCAGATGGGACGTTAGAGGTAAATGGTCTGCAAGACTGTCCCTCCTCAGAATTGGGGTGGGGGGGCGTGTAGGAGTTCCCAGTTGTGGACCTCAGGGAGGTGGTCTCATAAGGGGATCATCTAAAACATCAGGCTCCCGTGGGGGAAGAAGCCACTTTGAAAGGGGTGTGAGCCAGGCACACCCGGCAGGAGCTCTTTAGACCTGGATCTTGGAATAGCGTCATGAACATTTGGACGTATGGGACTTCCCCCCATTTTTGGTTAGTATGTCACGACAAGACAGGGGTCTGATGGTTCTTTGTCCTGGCACTCTCCCAGTGTCCCTGATATCCCAAAAATGTAAGAAGGGGGTATGCTGCCAGGGACCTTACTGGGTGGACCCCCTCAAGGGAGTGTCACAGAGAAAAGTCCTGATGGCATTTAGGAGATGGTATAATTGGCCTGATCTGTAACAGCCCCTGACTCCTGGGATTTGGGGATTCAGCAGAAAAGGTGTTTAATTAAGTATGGAAAACTGGGCCTGTGGCCATCTGGTCATGAGAAAGGGTCTGCTTGGCAAAAGCAACAGTGGGGTCCCTGCAGGCACCCTGAATCTGTCTGGTGAGCCTGAGAAGGCCCCTTGGATTAGTCAGGGAAAGGAACAAGAGCCAGTGGGAGAAAAAGCCACCAGGGTCCCAGGGCCTGAATCCTTCAGAGAGAGAGGGTAGAGACCTAGGCCCTGAGTCAAATAAATGCACTACACGGCTGGGGACGAGTACCAGCCACCCTCCACAGAGGGGAGCCATAGACTAATAAGCAGACTGAGATTATGCCCTTTGAGGTCCCTTCCATAGTCACTAGGGCTGTCCCTTCATGGTCGCCAGAAAAGATGTTGCAGGAAAAAAAATGGGGCACGAGAGGATGGTCATGTCCCAGGTCTCGAGTGAGTCCCTGGGATAGGCTGCCAAGGGAGGGTCCTTGGCTTCGCGCAGGAAGGAATTCAACAGCAAGCCACAGAAAAGGGAAAGCAGGTTTATTTAGAGATGCACACTCCAGAGTCAGAGTGTGGGCCAGCTCAGAAGAGGAGAGGTGGCCCCAGGGCATGGGATCATCTGGAAAGTGAGAGGGGCCTCGGAGGTATGGGGGTGGTTAGTTTTTATGGGCTGGGTAATTTCATAGGATAACACGTGGGAGGAATATTCTGACTACCTTGGAGAGAGGGTGGGGATTGCCAGAAGTTGGGGCACCACCCACTTTTTGCCCTTTTATGGTCATGGAGCCTGCAGGTGTGTCCTTCAGATGCTAATGTATTACAATGAGCGTATAATGCAGCTTGTGGTCTACCACAAGTCAAAGCTGCTATCTTAGGCCTAGGTGGCTGTGAGCACTTTATGTTGTGTCCTCTTCTTCTTAACGGTTGTGTCATTCTTTTTATGGTTGTGCCTCCCATCCCCTTCCCTCCTAAGATATACACACACACACACCCAGTGAATTGCCTAAACTCTTTACCACATGGACTATTTCCCTTCTTTGTCCTCAACTTCACAGAAGCCTGCTGAGTGTCATTCTCCACTGAGCCCTGCAATCCCGTTCCAGAAACTAAGGAAATGCACCAAATCTAAACTTCCCAGCTCACAGCGGCTACTTACTATTCATCAAAGGCCACCGTTCGGTGTGATCTCCAGGATGCGACAGAGCAAACGAATGTCTGTGTCCTGATAACCCGAGAAAATGACCGAAAGTGACTAAAACACCTCCCATCCAGCACACACAACATAAAATAGATTCGTGGTAACTGAGCTGTCACCTGAACACGTGACAAACATGCAAAGTATGATGAAAGAGGCAGATGCTAAGAATTAAGAACAAGGGTGTTGCCTTCCTGGACTGCCTCTCTCAGCCATTACAGTGAGAACACGCAGCCAGCTGAGGCTGCAGTGAGAGACAAATGACCCTCGCACTTCAGTTTAGCGCGTTCTAAAAATACAGTTTACAATTCAGCAATATCCTTGCTTTTTCTTTAGTCACTACAACACAAGCATGCCTCTTTGTTATCTCTAACTACATCTGCATGCAAAACACGCTCTCGCTAGGAAAATTTAAGTTCTGGAGAATCTAAACCCATTTTTCAAATTTGAAAGAGAGATGAAAAGAAAGGGAAAGGAGAGAGTAAAGGTGCATTTTATTCACGTGCAAAAAATGTAACTGAAAGCTGACTTCAGGTCCTCACCCCAACCCGGTAAATGAGGTATGTAACTTGTCCCCAAGTGGTTTCAGAATTACTATTTCGGCTATACGACTCTGCAGTGGAACCAAATCCGTCTTGATCCAAAAGCCGTGCCATTTACTTTCCCGCGTAAGGAAATGCCAGTATTCTGCATGCGTGCGACAAGAAGGTTTCTCAGCCTTGGCACTGGCAACATCCAAATCGCCTCAGGGTGAGAACCCCTAAGTAGCCTCTGTGGCCCGTGCGCCTCTCTGAAGCCGCCACCCAGTCCGTGAGCACACGCAGACTCCGTCCGCTGAGGCTGGCAGCTCCCCATGTTGCCCGGGCCCCCAGGGCAGGCAGAGAGATGCGAGGCTCACACAGCCCCACAGGCAACAGGCTCTGATCTCACCCGAGGTCCCCGAACCTCTGTACTCTTCGCCGCACAGAACCACACCAACAGCAGCTGGTCTCCCAAGCTAGGCAGGGCGTGCACCCACAGAACACATTGAAATCAGGCACCCTAACTATTAAACTGTCACTGCAAAAGCCGGGGATACCATTTTTTCAGAAAATGAATAGGAGAATTAATGGAATTCTTCATTTGCTTGCATTTGTGGTACTCAGCCTGTCTTTTATTATCAAGGCAGTCATAGAAAAAATGCTTCAGCCACGTATGCAAATTAAATCATTAGTATTTTTCCCAATTACAGTTAACTGCTTATTTGTATTGCTGATCTCTTCTCTCCCAATTTCGTTCCCTTAATATTAGGGATATCGGAAATGCTTTAAGAAAACAATCTCAGGCAATACAAGAGAAATAATCTCTACTACACACTTCTCCGATCCTACAGCTGCAGGACCACCCAGTAGTGACCCAGATCAGTCACCCAAGGATTGGCTACACCCCGGGAGCCGCAGGGCTCTCATTTCTGTGGGTCCAACAAGAGCTTGAGCACAGAGGGCCACGGGCAGGGGGTCTCCCTGGCTCCTTCCCAGAGCCGCCCCATCCCCCAAAATGGGAGACAGAGCCCAGAGCTCCCCTAGGCAGGTGGGTCCAGACGAGGAGAAGTGAGCCCACCCCTGGTGGGAGCTTTCTGTAACAGCTTCGATTTTATCTAAGAAATCAGGTGAGACGTACATCCTGCTGCGAAATGTTATATGCACGCATCCATGTTATATGCATGTTTGTTTTAACGTTAAGGCGCTTTACGTAAGTGTCCAGCTCACGGATTTCACCCCCTTCTGGCCAGTCTTCTGATGCCCAGGAAGACGTGCCCACTTCCTGTGGCCACGCCCCCACCTGATCCCGCCCAGCGGCTTCCAGGGGCCCACCTTCCCTGCAGCGCCCTCACCGGCCAGAGGTCCTGCACTGCTCTGAGCCTCGCTAAGCAGACCCCTGTCACTCACACTGCAACTCTGAGGTTTGCCAGTTTGTGAGCAAACTTTCCCGTCTATGAGCTACGATCCCGAAAGGACGAGAATAAGGCTGGCAGTTGGGAGACTGAGCCAGGCTTGGAGAACAGATGTGATGGAGGTCAGGCCAGGGCCAGGGACCAAGGTAGGGCCAGGGACCGGGAGCCAGAGCAGGGCCAGAGGCTGGGGGCAGGCACGGGAATAGGGGCCAGCAGAGGTGCCTCAGCACCTGGCTCCTCCAAAAATCAGAAAGCTCCACAGCACGTACACAGTCCACGGCGAAGCAACAAAGAAAAGTTCGTATTCCAGTCCAACCACTGAAAGATGGTCTGATAACCAATTACAAGGTATTCCTTTCTCCTCCACGTGAAGCCCCAGGAACACCAACTCCGCAGCTCGGCGAGCAGCCGCGAGCCCCGGCACTGAGGGCCCAAAACTCTGTGAGTGGTCACCGCTGTAAGACTGAAGACCAGAGACGGGAAAGGGGGTGGGGGTGGGGTCACCACCAGAGCCAGACGAGACTGTCCTGGCCAGGGGAGGAACCACGTGCCATGGGTCCACTGCCACCTCCTCGAGGACTTGTGGGTTGAGGGAGGCAGGGGAAGAGGGGCGTCCCCCACTGGCGGGCTCGGAAGACGATGCTGGTCCCGTGGGAGCTGGGGGAGGGTGCGGGGCCAGGGATCTGGGTGCCTGGCTGATCGACAGGTCCGAGCCCTGCTGCAGCTGGCCTGGTCACTTTGGGACGCACCTCCGGACCAGCCTGAGCCCTGGAACGTAGCGACACAACTGCAAGACCAAAGAGCTGCTGCCGAGGGCCTGCCTGCGGAGCGGCTGCTCGACCTTCCCGAGAACCAGCAGAGTCTGGAAGCAGGAGCAGCACATCCCAGGGCGGCGGGCAGCCTGGCCTCAGACGTCCCAGCCCGACGGAGCCCCCGGCCCTTTGCTGGGACAACACTCAAAACTCAAGTGCCCGAGAAAGCCCAACTTGCAAGGATCAAGAAACAAAGTATCTCCGCTTACAGATGAGGAACCGGGTGAGAAATGCACTCCACGGAGGGAGGATTTCATCACCCCAACCGCCATCAGATGCACCCTTGTTCCAGAAACTCTGCTGTTCCTCATTAAGTGGGGGATGGCCAGAGGTGAGCAGCTCAAGCCAGTCCAACAGGGATCCCAAGAGGGGCTGACTTTCCCGGTTCACAGAGCTCGCGCGTGTGCACGTCTGCTTGTGTGCACACGCGTCCTGTGTGCAGAGGAGGGCGCCCTGGCCGAGGCTGCACACCCCAGAACTCAGCCATGAGCTGAAGAAGCTGCGAAGCAGAGGGCACGCGTGACAGACGGCCCAGAGGAGATGACCTGCCTCAAGGGCTGCCCTGCCCCCGGCCCCGGGGCAGCCCCGCCCTCCCAGGCTCAGAGGCCACCTCCAGCTTCCCTCTGCCGTACAGGCTGCTGGTTCCTCACACTGTCTGACAGGGCTCTGCCCGGCAAAGAGCACAGGGCCAGCCACGCCAACTTGATGCCCAGGAGAGCCTCCATCTCCAGCCCCGGTGAAAGCCCCCCCTCCCCCAGAAGGAAAACCTCCGAAGGGGGGTGGTGCAGGTCTGAGGTCCTCTGCCTCTTGCTCTGGCTGGGCCACCTTCCACCCCTGGGGACGTGCGTCTGTACCAGGCCTGCGCCCCCGGCTGTCAGGGTGTCACACTTAATCCTCACAACACGCTCTGACGGTGCAGCAGAGGAAAGTGAGGCGGGGGACGGTGGGTAAACGGCACGGAGCAGCTTGGCTGCACCAGGCTGCACCAGGACACGCACCCGGGCCCCTTTCCACGACGCCAAGCCCCTCACCACCCTGCTTTTGTGATCCAGCAGTGCGTCCCAGCGTGAGGCCTGCGCTTCCTGCCTAGGGGTGGGCAGCTTTACTGTGCGTTCCAACTCGTGCGTACACAGAAAGGCAAGGGCTCAGAGCACCGCCCGGCTCAAACCTAAGTCCCCACCGCCAAGCTACCTGCGCCGGGTGTCAGCTTCCCAGCAGTCAGCTGGGAGTGCTAAGGAGAGCCAAGCCGCAGGGGCGCAGTGCGCTAGCAGACAGCGGTCAACAGCAGCACAGAGCCCGGCACTAAAGAAGCACCACAGGACACCGGTGGGAGCTCCCAGCCGGGGGCACGGGAACTGAGCAAGGCCAGCGGAGCTTCTTCCTCTCATGCCGCACCGCAGGTCTGGGAGCCGGGCCCTCCACCTCGTCATCTTATCCAACCTGAGCCCGAAAACATCCCTCCATGACAGAAATTCTCGTGCCCACTTTGCAGATGGGAGGACTGAGGCACAGGGAGACTGAGGCTGTGGAGCCCAGATCTGTCGGAGCCTCTGGGCCCTGCACACGGGCAGATGTTACCGGCGGGGCTCGGCCGACATGCCCTGCCTGCACTGTACCTTCTCAGGACACCCCGGCATCTGCCCACCTCTGCCCAGGGCAGGAAAGCTGACGTGGGCTCAGCCCCTCCCCAGAGCATCCTCAGACACCGCCCTGGGCCTCTCAGGTTGCCTGGAATCAGCCCTGAGGGCAGCGGGTCAGTCAGCTGGCAGGGCCCAGTCCCCTCCACCTCATGGCTCCACTGCCCCCACTCTAAGGGCTTCTCCACGAGACTGTCACGTCCTGCGGAAGGAGAGACCAGAGGACTAACCCTGATGAGCTTCCGTTACCTCTAACCCACCTTGCCAACTGGTCAGCTGCCCCTGACCTCCAGGGCCCAGGGTACGACCAGGAAGAAGGAAATGCCAGGAGACTGGGGGGCCCACGTCCGCTGCCACAGAAGGCCTGGTCAAGGCCTCACGTCCAGACCCTCCTGAGCTCTCGACTCCCCCCTCGGTGAATGGGGACCAGCTCCCTCCAGAGCTGCCGCAGGATTCCGTGAGATGAGGTCTGTGAAATGGTCGGCATGGCCCTGCGCACAGTGGGCCCACACGAAAGGCCATTCTGGAACTGAGGCTGGGGCTGCGGAGAACAAGGGGCCCCGTGGAGGGCGCTGCCCACCGGTTCGCACCTCAGCATCTGTCCCCTCCCTCTCCTTCCCACCACCAGCGACTGCCCTAGGAGGGAAGCTGACTCCCCAGCCAGCTTCTGCAAGAGGCTGAGCCACTCAGCGCATTCCATACCCTTGACCAAAGTGACAGTGCAGCGTGGACCAGTGACCTAAGCCAAACCAAGCAAGTGAAGGACGTTTTGCTGAGGCGAAGATGCTGTCTGTCCTGGCGGGCAGGAACCAGCAAGTGTGTAGTCCTGCGAGGAGCCGGCAGGGCCGTCTCCGGACCAGGAAGCAGACTCTCCCAAGACGGGAAAGAAACAAGGTCTTGATGAGGCCGCAGAGGAGCTGGATCAAGCCCTGCCTGAACCCTACATTCACCTGCACTTTCCCAGAAAGCAGCTCAGTCAATTCCCTGAAGCACACAGTGCTCTCTGAACCTGCTTGGAGAGACCGCTTCTAATGGAGGGCTACCAGAACAGCTTTCGGCTCAATACTGAGAGCTGCTCACAAAAAATCCTGTGGAAGTGTAGGTCCCGTGATCCCAGGGAGGACACAACCTGATCCTGGCCTGCTTCTCCATCCACCAGAGGCCACCTGATCCTACAACACGGTCACCTGCCACCCCCCCGCATACACACCCACAGAGCCACCCATGGAGGGCTGCGCCCATGGAGTGCCAGAAGCACCCAGCCTCTCCCATCTCTAAATCCTACACTGCCCTCCTCCTGGGAGCACTGCTCCTTCACCCCGCCACCAGGAGTCGGCCCCAGTCTCCACCCACCATCTGAGCACTCAGGCCACGCAGCTTTCCTCGAGCCACTTACTGCCATGTGGGGCAGCCTTCTGAGGCCAGCTGCAGGTGAGGGGCATGCTGTCCTTAAGGGCCCTGCTGGTGCTTGATAAACAACAGTGAAGAGGAGGGGAAGCGAGCAAACTCGCTACTGGGTTTGTAACACACATTCACATCGTCCCAGGACGCCCCCTTTTCTGGACACCAGGAAGCACCACGGACAGCAAAGGCGGCGTGAAATGCCCATCACCCCTGTTCACGGATCACCCTCGGGGCGGGACCTCAGCACCTCCGACCCAGGGACGAATCACACAGCAGCCACGGCCCAAGTGCAGCAGGGCAGCCACTGCCCCGTCCAGGCCCCGCGCGCCGAGCGCCTAACACCCAGGGCAGCGCCCTCGGAGCTGACGGCGCTCCATGCACAGCTGAAGGGATGCTGCTGAGCTTTCAAGAACGGGGTCTCTGTGAGCTACGAAAGAGTGCCTGCGAGGACAAACACAGAAAACAACTCACTCCCAAACGTGACTGAGGTCCTTCGGGGACGCACTCACCTGGCCCTGACTTCGGCAGACGCAGGCGCCGGGTTAGGGTCAGGGTAACTGACATCAAAGGCCCAGTCACCAGCCCTCCCCTTGCAGACAACATCCCACCTGAGACCTGCCCGCAGAAATGGGGAGAGGAGCCGCGCCTCAGGGAGAGGCTCGCGGGCCCACCACCCCTTTCGGCCTCCAGGGAGGAGCCCTCCTCCCATCCTCCTGAAGAGACAGGCAACGCCAGCCAGGTGAGGTCACGGTGAAGTTGAGCTCTCAGGCCCAGCCTCCTGCCTCAACACCCACTTTCTGCCCTCAGCACCCCCGAGCCTTGGAAAGCAAAGCACCCATGTCTGCGGAAACCCTCTCGTACACTGCAGGCCAACCAGCGCCACCATAAACAGAATTAACACGTCCACAAGCTAGACCCTTAGCCCCACACACATAAGGCGACCCGAGGAGCCACAAGGAGGAGGCCCCTGAAACAAGAGCAGAGGCCCACCTCATGCCTCCTTGCTCTTTCAGCTCTGTCCCCTCCTTACTTAGAGGAATCCTGAAAATCATAGCTCCGCCAAGATGCAGCCCACATTTGGATGAACACAATCCACTCCGACACAGGAAGACATTCTCATTCGGGGAAGGATTTAGGGGATACACTACTGTTTGTTAACGCCAAATCCCAAAAGGCCAGCTCTCCGTCAGCCCCGGGAGGTGAGGCGGATGCTCCTCCAGTGGGGCGGACCCCACCCAAGGCTCGGGCCGCTGGGGCAGAGGAGGCCGCCTGCAGCTGCCTGGCCCAGCCCGTGCTCCTTGGGGGCTCTCAGCAGAAACGACACTGAGGATGTCGCAGGTCGACCGCTGCCCAGGCTGACGGCAGGCGGGCGGGCGGTGCGGAGCGGCAGGGGATGCGCTCAGGCTGCTGCAAAACTGGCCAGACCTGGACCATAAAAGTGAAAGGAAAACAAGGCGCTCGCAAGGAAACAGAATTCGGCACCAAGTGCTCCCGTGACGTGTCCTTCAATGGGTCCCTCCAGCCCAGAGGGCCGGGAAGGAATGACACCACAGCCCCTACGCTGGCAAAGGAAGGTTTCTCCAAAGAATGGGACTGAAACCTCCTCTTACGGCCTTTTCAGTGCAAAATCCTACGTGAACTTTACAGCAGCGAGGGTTGTGGTCCACTGTGGTGCTTCCCGACCGCTTCTTTACGACTCTTTGTAAAGGTCCACGATGGCTGAGAGCCACCCCCCCGGAGAGTGGTTCTGCTCCTAATTTTCACTCATCAACCACAGGCCCCTGCCCTGGAGGGTCGCAAGACCCGGTGGACGACTCCACTCCCACCCCCAGTGTCCACGGCCCCAGAGGTGGAGTGCAGGCAGGCTCATCAGGCCCCTCTGACCCCTCAGCCCTCTTGAGGCTGGAATGTCAGTTCTGCGGGGAGCCCTGAGCATCACCTCGTAAGACCTACCCCCCCCCCCCAACTTGCTCATCACCCTTCACCACGTTCTGCCGACCTGCTGGGGTCCTGCTTCAGCCAAGGCACCCGATGACACCGTGTCTGCCAGGAAAGCCCCTGCGGGGGGGCTCAGAAGCAGCTTTTCACTCCTAATGGAGGAGAAGCTGGCTCAAGTCCCTTCCAGAATGTTCCCAACACTGATCCCCGGGGTCCAAGTCCTGACAGCTACTCTAAGGAGTCCCGGACCTAGAAGGGGGCTCTCAGCCACACTGGCAGAAGGGAGGAAGGAAGGAGGGAGGGAGGGAGGAGGGAGGAAGAGCCACCTCACTTGAGGATACTCCAGCCCCCCTTGCTGTGGGCAGCCCTAGCTTCTTGCCAGAGCCTGGGGGACAGCGCCACGCTGCAAGCACGCGCTCCAGAGAGGGGCCGGCTGGGCCACAGGCCGCGGGGGCCTCGACCAGGTTAGACCAGCAGAGGCCAGGCACGTGGCACCCCGCAGGAAACAGCGAGCACAGAGGCTCAGAAGCCTCGACTGCGCGTAAGCATCCTGCACACACGCGAAGCGGCGGTCGGTGCAGCTCGTCCCTCCTCCCGCGCTGCGGCCCTGGAGCCCTCAGGGCCGGGCCACCATCCTGCCCGCCGGCCTTTCCACCCTGCGGCAGCCCCGCTGCTCCGGCTGAAGAGGACCACGCTCCACTCCCAGCGCTCCTGTCTTCCCTCACCTGAGCCTGGGTCCTCCACCCTGCTGCCCGCCACAGGCCCCCTGCCCCCCAGCCTCCCACGGCCTGGTGCACCTGTGTGTGGCTATGCCCATGCCTACCCCGTCCCCACCGGTGTCTAAGCTCCTTGCGGCTCAGGGCTTCCTGCCTCTGCCCGCCCCAACGCAGGGGCATCTGTGCAACTCCTCCGCTCTCACGGAAGACTTCCTACATGCGTTAGGTGCGGGCTTAGTATTTGCAAAATTATAACCGACCAATCAGAAACGTTCAAGAGACAGGCTCCCTACCACCGCCACCGCCACGGCTCCGCCACCCAAGACAGGCCGGTGGGAGCGGCGGGGGGCGGGGGGGGCACCAAAATTTCTCTTCGCAAGTTTGCGGAAGACCCACCGCAGCCAACAGTGGCCCGCGAACCGGCTGACGGTCGCTCCCACGAGGTCACACAGCTCTGCCAACCACGGGCAGAACAGCCCTCCCACCGGGGAGGCCAGCTCAAGGCTTCCAGGCCCTAAGGGCTGCCCAACCATCGCAAGCTCAAACATCGACCCAACAAAAGCACTTGACCCATGTAGACAGAATACCTCATAAACAACAGTAAACTAACACAGCCTGACATTCGCATTTTTAAACACAGCGGACTCCAAAATGTTTACAGACACGACCATAGGAAGGTATCATGTTAAAACTATGAGGTTGAATAAGAAATGATTAAATAACGTCATTAATTCCAATTTGAAACAAGCAGGGGAGCGGCTGGCCACCTGGAACACTGGCACCCTGGGCGATCCAGCGGAAGGACAAGCCGTGCGCACTGGCTGGGCCCCAGGCACAATGGCCCCATTTGCCACTTGATGGCTGGGTGTTTAAGGCCCTTCTTCCTCTCGTTCCTCTCTGCATCACAAAACCCACTTCAGTTGTATTTATTGCAGCTACCTAAAAGCACATAATCTCCAAAATCAGAACCTAGAAGTTCCCAGATTGAGGCAGAAAGGAAGCAGGCAATCCCAGAGCACAGGCAGATACCCAGAAGGTGCCATGAGGCCAGAGGACCAGTCCACATCTAGGCTCTCCTCCCAAGGCCTTCGCTGTGCCGTGCATCCAGCCACGCATTCGTTCATTCATTCAGGCACTGCCAAGCACTGGGCACAAAGCAGGCAGGAGGCCCTCGGGGCCCCTCCACCCCGTGGAGCCCCACCCCGCCCACCGCTGGTAAGAGAGGTGACATTAAACCACTAATGTCGCAATGAGCTATTGAAATTACACAAGCGGATCCTGTTGGGAAGGAGTAAAAAGGATGTGAGGCCATGTTTAACAGAGGACCAAAGGCTGAGCTTGGATTGAGGGATCAGAGAAGACAGAGATGAAGGGAGTTAGTTCCAAGAACTGGAAACAGTGTGTGCAATGGCCCTGGGGCCAAAGGGGGCTTCCTGGAGAGCAAGGAAGCAAAGCAGGTAGAGGCTGAAGCTCAGTGAGAAGGACGGGTGCTATCAGACAAGGCAGGCCTTCCAGGATCCTAAGACATGACAGGGTTTTGAGCATGGTAATGACGGGTACGGCTCTGCCTTGGTCAAGACCACATAGGTGCCATCGGCAGCACAACCTGGGCCAGAGCCCGCCCAGACCCAGGAGGCCAGCACTGCCTTGGAGAGCTCACGAGAGTCAGAGGAACAAATCCCCTACATTCTTCCAATGTTAAGCATATGTATCAACTTACCAAGGACTTGGTTTTCCTCCTTTATAAATACTGGGGTTGAAGAGTATTTCCCCCCCATGGAAATATCAGCCTTTTTAAAAAAAGCACTACTATTAAAAAGTCACACAGGCTTACAGAAAAATGTATACAATACCAACATGTATAAAAAGACAATGAAAGTCACTCACATCCCATCTTCCTGACACCCCAGAAGGCCACTGTTCTCACTTTAGAGACCCAAGTTCTTAAAGAACAGAAGGGGCGGGTCCTGTTCCGGACCTGCTTTTTTCACTTAACACACTGTACACTTCTGCTGACCTTTGAGCCTGTGCATAGATTTCCACAGGATGAAAATACCACAATGTATTTAATAAGTATCACCTGTATAAATAATGTAGCAATTACATCCCGCACGTACCTGGATATCCATGTGCTCACCATACCCCTTCCTAAGAATAAATTCCAATAAGTAAAATTGCTGGAACAAAAGGAATGACCATTTAAAAAGTTGACACATAAAACTTTTCTGGAGAGTAACTAAATAATTAATAATTAACAATAGCCAAAACTTATATTGTGCTTACTGTGTGCCAGGCCCTATTCTAAGCACTTTCCGTGTATTAACTTAGATTTTACAAAACCCATGTAAGATAAAAATTATTATTATCACCACCAAGAGGCGCCATCAAACTTAGCCTATGCTAATATGGTGGGCATAAACGAAATCTTTCAGCTAAAGCTCTTTATTAGTAAAGCTAAGTCTTTCTTATTGTTAGCCACTGGGATTTGCAGATTTATGTGCTTTGCTCATCATGCAGGAGGGATGCTCATCCTTTTCTTATTGGTTTGCAAAAGCTCTTTACATGTGGACTATTGAGCATATATAGGCGTAATAAGTTGTAGATTTTTTTTCTCTGTCACTTAACCTCACTTATAGAGTCTTCTGACAAAGAGAATTTTCTTTAATTCTTATACTGTTGAATCTGTCGATATTTTCTTTAAAGTTTCTGGCTTGGTGTTAAAGGAGAATGGATTAAGTCAGTGATTTTTCAAAGTTTCCGAAACTTTCTTCCAAGATAATCCTACAGACAAGAGTGAAGGCCAGCCTACTCTGGATGAAGTGGACGTGGGGCACCAGGTGCCCTCCACTACCCTCACCTGCCCCCATGCAGCCTCAGGAGAAGATCCAAGCGTGGGACACAGCCAACCCCGGCCGACAGCATTGTTCAGATCCTTTCCAGTCCTACAATGCCATACACAGCACAGAGGACAGCATGAGAAAGCCAGGATTATTTCCCAGACCCTACTGAAACACAGAATCACATATGACAGCTCCGACACCACCCAATGCAACACTAAAACGTATTCCAAACTGTCCTCTTCTCAAAGAGGCTACACTCTCCCGAACACCTCGATGGGCAATGCTGAACTTCAACTTCAAGATCGTCGGGGGCCCGGAAGCGGAGGCACGGAAGAGAGAGAATCAACACTTGGGACTCAACTCAGCAAGGGGTACCAGATGTTACATTTTCACATCTGTCTCAGGTTCCTCCTCTGCAAAATGCGTGTGGTAGCAGCCACCGCCTGAGGCTGTGGAGAGAGAGAAAGGGGGTACACACGACAAGTACTTATGTCAGCTTGTAGCCCCAAGTAGGTGCTCATTAAACAGTCGCTACTGGTCTATGCTACATTTACAGTTGACCCTTGAACTGCCTGGGGGTAAGGGGTGCCGACACCCCCCACAGTGGAAAACCTGAGTTATCAGTCAGCCCTCTGCATCCACAGTTCCACGTCCCAGATTCAATCAACCACAGACTGTGCAGTGCAACAGTGTGAACGGAAGAAAGCGCACAGGTAAGTGGACCTGCGCGGTTCAAGCCCGTGTTGTTCAAGGGTCAACCGTACGAGTGTCATGATCTCCCCACCAGGAAAGAGGAGAACTAGTCTGGTTTCCACATCCGCTGCTACGGAAGCCGATCTGTCCCCACGGTGATGTGGAGGGTCGCTGTGGAGGCAGCCTGCGGAGGGCCCTGGCCCTTCCTCCCGGGAAGTGGGGAGAAGGCACGTCAGTCAGAAAAGGCAGCAGAGGCGCCACCCGCTCCCTAAACAGGTCCGCCCACCCCACCTCCTCGCTCACACAAGCCCAAGAGGAGAAAATGACCTTATGAATAGAACCCGCTGATCCTAGGTCAGTGATGCTTCTCCCAGAAGAAACGTTCCGGGAACACACGCTGCTAAGGTGTGTCATCACTGCTGACACAGGGCCCCTCACCTGACTTGAACCAGAGATGCTGTTCCTTCCTCTAAGGCAAGGCCAAAAGCCCTGAGCCCACCGCACACCAGAGCACACGCTGACTGACAGTCTTGAGACTGAAACCAAGCCCCCTCCAGACTGGCTCCCCGGGCCCCACCCCAGGACCAGGACCAGCGGGGGCTGCAACCCCCAGGGCAGGAACTCGCCCTCTGCCTAGAACAGCGGGGGCTCGGGCTCAGCTTCTCAGGCCGCGGAGTGAGGGAGCAACCGCAGAGGCGGGGCTGGCGTGGACCCCCAGCCGCACAGGCAGTGATTCTGGTCCAGGGGCCCAAAGCCCGGCCACAGCCTGTCGCCCCGCGACCCCCAGTGGCAGTTGTCTCCCGTCCTCTGCATCTCCCACGCTCCCTCCCTCCATCAGGTACCAATCTATGTCTCACGGGAGCTTCCGAGTGATGAAAACCCAGCGTTTTCAACAGAGAACGGTATGGACGAATCCTCCAGGAGTGATGAAATGTTTCTTCTGCTCTGGCAATTACGACGGCAGAAAGTCGCCTTTCCTCGGGTGCCACCCCCAACATCAAAGGATGAGAATTCAAAGCTATTCATGCTGCACCGAAACCTCACAATGCAGCTGGGAAATGGAAGTCGATTACTGGACATAAATATGCAGTAGTTAAAAGGAAAGAGTCATAACGAAATTCAACTGCAGCAACCCCACAATGTGCGGAAACTTCCAGAGCTGGAGTCCTCCTGGGAAACGTCAAGAGGGGCGTCCTTAGAAAGCAGGTTTCTGACCACTGAGTCAGGATCTGCGCTCAGATGGCACACGGCCTGGGTGCCATGTTGTCTTGTCCATCTGGCTCCAGCAACAGGGCCCAAGGCCTCTGAGAACATGGCATTGAGAGATTTTTATTTTGCATGGCTGTGAAGCTGCTGACCACAGAGCATTCTCTCTTGGCTCAGGGCTGCTTAGGCCACATCTGTCCTTGGTCCCTAGGCCTCGCAGGCCTCCGTGTAGACCACAGTCATCCACCCGCGCACACACCCCCAGCCCAGGGCTCTCCCAGGGGCACTCTTGCTGCCAGCTCCCCTCGAAGGAGAGAGAACTAACCCTAAAGAGGGCAGTGTTACATCTGCCTGCCGCATAAATCCTTCTTCTTTTCTAATTGATTACTGCTCTCTTTAGGAAGGTATGTGATCTTTAAAATAAAAGCCCAGAACACAGAAAGCTATAGGAGTCTAACAATGTGTCAGGGTGTGTGTTTTTAAGGCAGGAAAATACTTCCCTCCCACACAAATGTGAGTTCTGGGGAAAGATGCCACAGATCCAAGGGAGGAGAATATCTGGGAAAGCTTCATGGGTCTTAAAAATAGATAATTGAACACAGATTTTAGAATTCTCAGGAGCTACCTGAAAAAAAGAAAAAAAAAATGAAATCTCACATATTTTTGATATCCAAAACTCCATTCTGATGAAACTTCTAAGAGGGTGGCATTTTGCATTTCCAATTATAATAGAGTAATTGTGTTGCCATAGTTACTGCAAAATTCTGCAATAACTTTTGTTGCTTTGTAATTGCTGTAGTGTATATTTGTGTACAAGCAGCTGAGTTTTGTTAATTCAATCCCTCTCCCTCCCTCCCCACCCCACCCGCCCAATCACCACCACCACCTTTCCTGGCCCCATCCAAAGCACAGAATTATCAGAAGAAACTCAAACTCCAAGCAACCACCATCCTATTACAAAAGAAAAAGTGAAACCAGGCCAAGGTGCAAACCCACCAGTATCCCCCCAATCTTGCTGGGCTGGCGCTGGGCGAGGGCTGTTTACATGTTTACTCCCAGACCTCCTGTGCTTAGGTGGTCTGTGGGAATAAACAGAAAAGCCTAAATAGAGAAAAGAAGGGAAGCAAAGTAACTACACAGGCCCTTTCCTCCCTCACCGAGGGCAGGCAGAGCCGCTGCAAGCAATTAGGTAGGTCTCTACAGGAATGCAATTAGGATTTAGTTAAGAAAGTCATTAGTTTTAAAATAACTTGAGTTTAATTTA
The DNA here is from genome assembly GCF_003031525.2 of Neophocaena asiaeorientalis asiaeorientalis. NCBI lineage: Eukaryota > Metazoa > Chordata > Mammalia > Artiodactyla > Phocoenidae > Neophocaena > Neophocaena asiaeorientalis. Next base: position 1,679,339 of record NW_020171809.1, on the reverse strand, counting down.
TGCAACACTTTATTTGAAAATTGTGTCACAGCAGGTCAATTTACAACATGCAATAAAGGAAACACTCATATCAGCTGCTGCAAGTTATTACAAATTTTTGATGTGCATTAAATGAGTACACCGGGTTCCACCCCCGGCCTTTCCAACTGATACGCACGATCTCCTGCTATAACAGTGTCAAATAATTCAACGCTAAATGTAAATACGAGATAATTTCCTTCTAATTCCATGGTGTGTGCTTGCAATGCCGGGAAACGCGGCTCCCGTCATCTGGGCAGGACGGGGCCGCAGCTCGGCCTGTGGGAAGCCTGCGGGCACCCACTCGGGTCGTGGACACCCCCACCCCTGCCGTTCCGGTCCGGGGCACACACCAGGCGACGGCGCACCCCGCCCGCCAGCCCCGGGAGGGACGTTTTTCTGCAAACTCACAGCCTCGACAAAGTTACATAAACGGCGCCCGCCCGGGCTCGGGAGCTCCGCTTGCGCCCGCCCCTCGGCCCGCGGCAGCCAACCGCCAGGCCAGACGCCCTACGAAAGGCAGGGATGCTCCACCCCCCGCCCGCCTTCCCCTACCCGTCCCGATACCCATTGGCTACCGGAGCTGCCAGTCCCAGGGGCGGGGCTATCAGAGGACGCGCCAGGCGCCAGCCGCTGGGCGCTTGGCGGTTGAGAAAGTGCAGGGAGCCTGGTCGGGTGGTGACTGTAAACACGGGCCCTGGCAAGCCCCACTCGCAGCCCCCAGAGAGCTGCCCCGCGCCGGCCCATTGGTCAGAACTGCGTGCCTGCGCGCCTGCTTGGCCCAGGCCGGGGCGCAGGCTCAGGCGGGGAGCCGGTAGGGCCCGGCCGCGGTCTCCATCTTGGGTACTGGCAGTGGTCACGTGGTGCTGCCTGCTCCCGGAGACGCAGGGGCGGTGCGAAGGGCGAGTACGCAGGCGCGGCGGGCTCCGCCCTGCCCCGCGGCGGGAACGCGGCCTTTGGGGTGGGGGGCCGGGCCGGTTGGCCTTCCCGGCGGGCGTGGGGCGGGCGCAGCGCGCCTGCGCCGGCGGGAGGGCCCGGTCTGCGCGAGCGCGCTGTGGGCGTGAGTCCGAGTCCGAGTTCCTCGGCCCGGGGCGGCGGCGAAGGTCGGCCCCTTAGGTGGTCCCAGCCGCGTCCACGCCGCGCGGGGGTCCCGGCCGGCCCGATCACCCCCAGTGCTCAGCATTTGAAGGGTGCTGTGCTAAGTGACCGCGTGGTCCCTCTCCATGCCCTTCGGAGATCTGTTGGGCTGTCCCCCCGGAGGGCGTGGTGGGGTCTCCGGTGACCACCCCCCTGGCGATTCCTTTTCCACGGGGGTGTGACGCAGCCTCCCAGCTTCTGGGCGCCTAACGCTTTTCAAGATCCCGTGTGTCCACCGAGTGGGGAAAGCGCTGACTGCGCGGAGTTGTGATGCCCCTGGAGCAGCCCGTCCTTAGTGTCAGACCTGCGTGGGGACAGCCCTGCCATCCCCCGCTGGAGAATGTAGTCTCCGGAGAATAGAAGGCTAGGGCAATGGTGTTCAAACTGCAGCGCTTTGGAACTGTTTTGTTTGTTTATAAAACACTTCCTTTAATAGAAGTGCTGTATGGGATCTATGTTTTAAATCGAAATGGTTCTAGAATTAATTTGCTTCCATGAAACCTGATACCGTGCAGGAGACTGGAACCTCAGGATGTTTCACACCACTGCTCAAAAATCTTGAGATTGAACAGCCAAATTTTGTTAAATATGTTGTCTCTTAACTAAAGCTGCTTCTTTCCCAGAAAGCAGAATATGAGGAACTCATTTAAGAGCTGCATCCCAGGGTGTTTTTTCCCTCGGATATACAATGTTCTTGCATGACAGGCTCCGTATCATGAACCCAGAGACCAGAATTGTACTGAAGGCCATATGCAGGCAGGCCAAATAGAACACGAACATTACTTATCTTGAGAACTTGGTCATGAAAGAAGAAAAAGCGGTGGAGAAACTTCCAGAAGTGAGGAGGTTATCAGAAACTGTCTGCTGGGTTAAGGGAGAGTCCTGATCTGACACCCTCTGCTCATTGTTACATCGAGAAAAAAGGCACTGAGAAACCTTCATCACTGATTGACTTAAACTTGAGCTTTTATAAATTTCACCGCCCAAGTGCTTTTTCAGAAGAGAAAAGTAGAAACCATTCTGTTTTAATAAAAATCACTGCTTTGTGTTATCTTCTTTTGTTTTGTAATAAGGAAATTTTGATTTTTTTAAGTTCTCCAAAACTTAAAGTCATATCGGAGAATAGGCCAGTTTAATTATCGATCTTAGAATAATCCTAGAGGCAAACAGAGCTGAAACCTGATGGAGTATCTGACAAAGTCGACCTGTAGGATGCCGGGAGAAATGTGCGATTCCTTATTGTGAGGGCCTTTCCTTATAGAAATGAGCAGAGATTAATTTTACTATTCTTGATCAGTGATTCCTGGAGGAAAAAATGTGGTTATATGGATTTAAATACTATTTTCAAAAGGAAAATGGACAATTTTGCAATATGTATAATATCTTGAAATAATAAGTAATGATTAGAAAACCTTGGGCATTCTAAGTAGAAATGCCTAAGATAGCTTAACTTTGAAGCAGATAAATGGTGAATTGTAGACTTTTAAAACAAAGACATAGCTGAAGAAAATGACCACTAGTGACCTGGCCAGTGATGGAAGCAGTACGCCGATCAAATTTTCATGGAAGGTGAAGTAAGATCAGTGGCTGAGAAGCATTTAGATGATAAAAATTAAGGTACAAAGTTATTTCACAGATTATTCAATGTGTACAGCAATCAGGAGAAAATACAGGGGAAATGCTGCCTATGCATCTAGTAAAACTCAGTGAATGGGTACAAAATGAGAGAGACATGCCTGATTAAAAAGTCCCGTGAAGGAGGAGATCTGGGATGTGGATCGTAGGCGGGGTTAATCTAAAGGTAGAATCCTATCCAGGGAAATGAGTAGGCCCCTAGTCGTGCTAGTTAGGCCTCCCCCGAAGTCCTGAGAGCTCCTCCAGGGGAGTGAGGTATCTGGGAAATGTCGGGCCCTGATGGGGAGAAGACCCTCAATGCCCTTTTCTGGAGAAGAGGAACACGGGGGCCCGGGTGGCTGTGCGGGTCTGCAGGTCTCTGAGGGGCCGTCTGGCCAAAGGAGACCTGTTCACAGCCAGTAAGAAGAACTCAATATGACAGAGGTCTGCACAATAAAAGGGTGGTCTCTAACACTGTGGCTGAGGGCAAAGGGGAAGTGACAGCTGGAACGCCAGGTAACATCCCCTTGAGGCATCCTACAAAGGCATTGTGCAGAGTTCCAACTCAAAGGGTTTTGTTTCAGAAGAAAACGAATCCCAGTGTTAATAGAATGAAACAAATCCTTCGATCAGAAATATAGACCCAAAGACTCAAAAAATTTTTTTAAATCTTGAATTAGAAGTTCAGCAAAGTGGCCAATTATAAAGATACAAAAAACAGACAAACTAAAAAACCCAGTAATTTTCAGATATACTAAACAATAGTCATAAATGTTAATATTTATTGAGCATTTGCTATGTGGCAAGCATTGTGCTAAGCACTTGATATGCATTAGAAACACATGATGGAAGATTCCCAATCTACATTAGCAAAAGAACATTTTCAATACCTAAATGTAATATGACATCCCAGTGGAACTTCGTGGGAATTGACAAAATGGTTGAATCGTTCAGCTGGAAGGATAAACATTTGAGAACAGCCCAAAAGAAGAGTAATGAGGGAGAAACTGTGCTCCCAGAAAGCAAAACATATTATCCAGGCTCCATAATGACAACTACATGGTCCTGGCTGAGATAGATGGAAAATAATAGAAAGTAAAGAAACGGCCCCAAGCAAGCAGAAGAACTCCATCAGATATCCAGCCAGTAGGTGCACTCTGTGCGAGTACTGTTTGCTAAATATTTTGAACATCACTCCTGCAAGGATTTAAAATATAATAAAGGTAGCTTTTCAAATCAGTGAGAAAACAGTGTGATAGAACCCTTTTTAATAATTTGGAGAGAAAAGAAGAAAGTTGGATTCCTACCTCATCAAATGGAATAAAGATTTAAGTGTTAAAACATAAAAGCCATAGAAATACTAAGAAAAAGCTGTCAGTGGACATCTGTATAGGGTTATGGAATAGAACACCACCAACAATTGTAAAGGGGAATATTGATACATTTGACTATGTTACAAGTAAAATTTGGGGTACAATCAGCAAGGAACTAGATGAATCCCAATTGTAGCATATTCATACAAGGGAATATTAGCAATAAAAAAAAAAGGATGAACTACTGATACAGATGAATGGATGTCAAATACATCATAAGAAATGCCTGACACAAAAGATTATATACTCTACGACTCCATTAATATGAAATCCAGGAACTAGCTTAAAGAATCTATAGGGATGTCAATCAGAAGCCTGGTCCTCTTTGAGGGTGGGGGGCAGGCAGAGGACCGACTGGGAAACCTGGCGTAAGAGAGCTCTCCAAGGCAATGGAGATGACCATACATACATCTTGACTGGGGTGGAAGTCACTTAGCAAAACTCATGGGATTGAAGAGCTGTGCCTTTTTTTTTAGAGAGAGATTTTAACCTCAAAAGAAAAAGTGCTGGTTGCAGTAGCTGCCCCCCAATATGGGGGTGGGGTGGGGAGGAATGGAACCCCTTGCTGCATTAAAAACACAAATAAGTTTAAAGACAAATGACTGGAAGGTCACCATGTTTCAGAAAAGCTTGGTCCCCTTCACAGGTAAGCAGCTTTCAAAGAAGAAAAAGATGAACATTCCAAAAGCAGGATGGGCAGGGACATGAAGAGGGAACACAAAAGGAGAAATGCCCAGTAAACAGGACAAAAAGTTCCACTCCCTAATAATAAGAGAAGTGTGATGCTTTATCTACCTATGTGATAAGAGCAAATGTGAAGAAGTAAACACTTTTACACATTTTAACAGCGGGTGTCAACGGGGAGAAACCTTCAGACAGCTACCAAACTAGACACACAAATAAACCTGAAAAGTTTGCATATCCTTTCATCTCATGACTCCACCTCTAGAACTTCATTCTAATGAAATAAGCGTGGATGTTGATAAAGATTTAGCTAAAAGTGTCCAACATTGATCGGAAGATATATGGATATCTGTATCTGTATCTCCAAGTTTACAAAAATAGGGGATTTAATATCATGGAAAGAAATTCACATTCTAGTTTTAAGTGACAAGGAAGAGCATTAAACATCATCCCAATTTGTTACAGTTTTTATAAATGCGAACGTGTATAGACACAGAAGAGACAGGAAGATGTCCATCAGAATATTCCAGGGCTTTCTCCAAAGTGTATGGGAGTTTTTGTTCTCCTTTTGCTCATCCCAGCTTTCTGGATTCTCCAGTGAACATGGATTGCTTTCATGTTAAAAAACAAAAATTCTCCAAAAGGACATGAAGTTAACCCCGAAACACGCGGGGCAAGTAGCTGAGAGAATCTGTCAGGCCGGTCAGGGATGTGCGGGGCTGCAGGACACGTGGGGAGAAGGGGCCAAGTTAGAGGGGAGGCAGCAAAGACGGATCAAGGTGTGTGTTTGGGCGGCGGGGGGAGGGTAGCTCAAGGCTCATCTTGAGATTTCCATCTCCTCCAGGTACCTTTTCTCTGCAGCTTGAAGCCCCACCCGCAAGCCTCTCTCCCCAGACTCAGTGCAGACAAGGAGGCTCAGCCAGGCAACTGAAGTCAGTAGTGAGCAGAGTCCTGAACCACCATGGACCAGAGAGCTGGTGTGGAGGCTCACCCGGATCCTCCTGGCCACGTGTTGGGCTTGGATCATTGATTAGGTGGAGGAGACCTTGACTGGGCCGGTCCAAGCAAAACCTGCCAAAGATGGAGATCCCGTCTTGTTTGTTTTCCCTTGTTATGTGTTTTGAGAGGCAATTTGCAGGTCCGCAGCATATATAATGGGAAGTAGGTGCAGTCGTGGGAGGGGGCGAGGAGCACGGAAGTGTAGGAACTGCAGGAGGAAGGGGCCCCGGAGGCTGGAGGCTGGAGGCTGAAGGCTGGAAAGGGCTGGCGTCAGAGGCCATTGACATTTCAGGGAAGCAGAGAGGTGAGTGGATGGGAGGCGAGAATATCAGTTTGAACATGACTGTATTTTGAGAAATTGAATCGCCGAGTGTCTTAGCCTAGGTCCCCCAGAGCAGAGCCTGACACAGGGCTCAGGTGCCAGCAGCTGCTTGGGATTGTGGTCCCAAGGGGCAGGGGTGATGGAAAGGGGGGCTGGGGATGGGGATGGAGAGGGAAGGAGTGTCGGTGCTGGGCTGTGCCGTCCAGCTGGCCAGAACTGTCCACCTGGGGGAAGGGAAGAGCAGAGTGCTCTCCTGGGGTAGAGAACCCTGTGTGCGTGCAGGAAACAGGTTCTGCCGTTTGGACAGGGAATCCTAGGAATCCTCCTCCCTGGTTACCTAGAGCAGGATCTAGAACAGGGAGCATGGGCCCCAGGTGAGTACCACCGCTCAGCCCCACACACTTCCCACCCTGGGGGATAGATCCGCTGGAAGAGGGCCAGAGTGGGTCCTGGAGAGCGTGAGCCCAGGCCAGGGGCCCCTCTTCTCAGGTCGAAGGGAGGGTCTGAAAAGCTCAGGCAGGAAAATCCTTGACCGGGAGGGGACTCCAAAGGGAAAGGGGAGAGGTGGGTACAAAGAGAGACTTGTTTCTAGGGGCAGGGGCAGGATGCTGGGGATGGCACCTTAACTGTGTAATAGTTAAGGTCACAACTGAGACACAGGGGCCAGCACAGGCTGGTAGCAATAACAACAGGCAGCGTTCGTGCGCCTGCTACAAGCCTGGCGTGTTGGAAACAGCTCAGGTGGGTGTTGGAAAGGGGGCTGAAAGACGTGGCCAAGTGGTGCCAAGTGCCCGGCCAGAGCCAGAGGTGGTGCATTTGTGATGGCTCCAGGCCCTTTGTTTTTGCAAAGAACCTGTATGGTTGGACGCACGCAGGCTGGGATGAAGTGCCAAGGAATGAGGAGGCTGAGTGTTGGCCACAGTGGGGGATGTGACTCACTACAGGGTCAGGAAGGCACGAGAGATAGATGAAGGGCAGAATGGAGGAACTGGGGGTTTCACGAGCTGTATCAGCAGGTGGGCTCAGGTTAGGGGCAGAAAGAACTGGAGACGTGGAAGGTTATGGAAAGATGTTGTTACTTGCAGTTTGATTTCAGCAGCAGAGGAGAGGGCAGAGAGCAGGACTCAGACAACCTGAAAGCATTCTCCTTGCAAGAGCCCTAGGAATGATGCCTAGAAGATAAGATTTTTAAAACCACATGACTAAGTGCACAAGAAAGTAAGGGAAATCCCCAGAGGCCCAAAGTGAAGGAGGAAATAAAGATTAGCAAGCTCCTCAATGCTGTCTTAATTAGGAGGAACCCTTCGCTGGGGCGCTCTATCTCAGGGCTTTGGTTTCAATGCCCAGCTGGAGAGTTGGGTGTGAGGCTTCTGTGTGGAGCTGGGGTTTTCAAGCTCTGTGTCCTTGGTGAGAGGACAGACCAGGGAGAAATCTGCCCACCGGAACAGAGACCAAGGAACAGCATCTCTCTCCACCTTGGCTCTCAGTGGGAAAATTGGTCACCTGGGAACTTGCTGCAGGGCTGCCCTCTCTTGGGTTCGAATTCACACCACCTGCAGGATCTTGGAACCCTCAGGCCAAGAAGGTCACAAAAAAGTAGTCCAGGGGTGGGGTACTCTTGGGGGTGTCTGGCAGAAGCCAATAGCTCTAACGACAGGAACACTGCAACCCACAGCCAAAGCACCATCAGAATGAGCTCACAACCTAAAATTACAAAATGCGAAGGAAGTAGTTCACCATGGGCAACAGTCAGCGTATAAATAAAGAGCAGGATCGTATTTCCACCCAAGAAATTGAGGTCCTAGAAGAGAGCTTAGTATGTGTGTGTGTGTGAGAAACAACTAGGGAAGTTAAGGAAGGATGAGCAACAAAAGAGTAAGACAAGAAAAGGACAAGATGAATCTTTGAAACAAGTAAAACTCTCAGATAGGCAGAGCGAAGTAATTAAAATTTAAAATTCAGTGAGGAAGATAAAAATCACATTAGAATAACAGAAAGCATCGTCAGCAAACTAGAAGATAGCTCTGAGGAAATAATCCCAATGAAGACCAGAGAGAAGAGGAGATAGAAGCAGAGGTTTAGGAGGAGAGCGGGAGCTGCATCAGTGCCCTGCTGGGGGACGCTCCCAAGCCCAGCTGCTGGAAGTTGCCTGCTGGTGGCTCACAGCTGTGTCCTTCTCCAGAGAGCTGTCCTTGGTCAAAGGGAGTCACCTCACCTCCTCTCCCAGAGGGGGAGCCCCCCCCCAAGGCCAACATCTGACTGACAGCAGTAGAAAAGATCAGCAGTCCCCCCACTGAGTTCGCCATGGGATTGGGCCAAGCTGAGGCTTGAGCCTAAATCACAAGTCTATTAAGTTTCTCGCCTGCCCTACTGTGCTACCCTCGGAACAATTCCTCAATGAATCATTTGCACAAGCATCCTTGCCTCCTTCCAGCTCTACTTCTTGGGTATCTGATCCACTGCGAGGCATTCCAGCAGGAGAGAGTGGATGAGGGGCAAGATAACAGTGAGAAGTTCCTAGAACTAATGAAGGAAGAGGATCCTCAGATTCAGGAAGTCCTCCAAGTCCTGAGGATGGGAAATAAGAGTAATTACACACTGTTCATTTGATGGTAGTATCGCTCAATGCCAACAAGAAAGAAGCTTTCTGAAAAGAAACCCGAAAGAAATGACAGATTCCCTCCTAAGGAATGACAGTTGGACTGATCGCCCACAGTCTTCCAGACTTCTTAGTACCCCACGATAGAAGCCAAAATCATGTTTTCAAAGTGCTAAGAGAAAATATGGATTAGCCTACAATTCTGGGCCAGCTGAGCTTTCATTCAATGATGAAGGTAAAATCATGACACTTTCCAGACAAACACTGAGAGCATCTACCACTGAAAGACTCACTGACAGAACTAAGCAAGGACATTAGACCAGGTAGCAGACATTGTGGGTGCCCCCCCGCCGCAAATCCGTGGCTACTCACAGCTCAGGACCAGCAGCACCCAGGGGTCCCACTGCTGCACCTGCTGCCTTCTGCCTGAGGGCAGCCTGGACATGCTAAGAGATGGTGCCCTGGACCAACTTCTAGTGACCAAGAGGAGTGGGTACCACCAGGCTCCTCTCCTCACAGTGGTGACACTCTGAGGGGTGCTCTGGGCGTTTTCCAGAGGCCCCGTCAGAATGAGCCCCAGTTGCCCAAAGCGATGAGCTGTGCATTCAAGCACACTGTGTTGGCCGCCTTCCTTTCCTCTCTCAGGTCCCCACTCCCCTATCCCATGCCCAGGGGCCACCTCCCCAAATAAACTGCACGTGCTCAAACCCTTTTCTTTGGGACAGGCGGGGACCCAACCTGAGACATGGCACCGGAACTGGTCCTAGGAAGCTGACCTTCAGGATGGGGTCCTCTTGCCGGTGGGACGTGACGCAGCCGTAACGCTGGTGTGTGCAGGCACCGCAGTTACTGAGATTGGCATCCTAGGGGCACAGAGCAAAGAGGAAGAGAGCACTCTGAGTAATGTGGGGATCCAGCACTTGGGAGATGGGGAGCAAAGTGCAATTGTAAGGATGGTGGAGTTGATTTCATGGAAAGAAAGAAAACAAAAGGCCAACCAGCCAGTGGACGCCTTGGGGCATCGTGCAGAAGGCAGCACTGGAAGAGGGCCAACTGTGCCCCCAAATCAGCCTGACCTCTGAGCGCAGGGACGTCAGTGTTTCTGCTGCTAAAGCCAAGAGGCTGGCGGGGAAGGAAGAGATCCTGAACGCAGAGGGTGCCGGAGAAAATGTGCCGAGAACCTCAACCTCTGCATTCTCCTAAAAGGAGCGGCCTCACCCCGGGCAGGAGGAGGGGTCTCTGAAGCCTCAGCTGGCACAATGCCCCGCCCCCCACCCCGTACCCAACCCAAGACCCGCCTCACCAGCCCTCTTTGCTTCTAGAGCAAAGGTCAACTCCACGTGTGGGCCGGACTGAGGGCTCACAGCTCCCACTGCAGGAGTGGACTCCGATCACGTGGGCGGGAACGGAGACCTTGAGGGTGCAGAGCAGCGAGAGCAGAGCAGAGCTCTCCTCGCACAGAGGAGGGGTGTTGACATGGGGTCCTCTTCTGCCACTCAGGGTTCAGCATCCCGGGAAGGGGCCAGAGCTGTTAGGAGGCCAGAGTGTCCCCTGGGAACGTGGGGTAGTGGCCACCAGTGGAAGAGGGATGGGGCCAGACCTGCTGTGGCTCTGAGAGGTGGGCAAGCTGGAGAGGGTTTGGGGGCTCTGAATCTCGGGGCCACACAGGGATTCGTCTTCCACCCCAAGTCTCTCCCACAGGGGCTCTGGGTTCGCAGACCCACCTTGGGGTCTTTCCCCAGTTCCATTCATAGTAGGTGGTAAGATTTGCTTTGTGGCCCAGTATGTGGTCATGGCCAGTGTTCATCAATGTTCCGTATATGACTGAAAAGAAATGCTAATTTAGGACTGCAGAAATCTTTCGATACTTGAACTTTAGTTGAAGCTTGGGATGGGCTTACCTCGAAGATGACAGAGCCCTTCCCTTGGTTCCCTCACGTGTAGAATAACAGTAGTCACGGTAGGAAAGGCCACAGGGAAGCCCTTGCACACGCTTCCCTATCCCTTTGCCCCTTGACTCCTGCTTCTGCCCCCTGCTCTGGCCAAGGCCATACGTCAGCTGAAAAGAAAATGCCAAGCAAGAAATTGTAAAAGTGTGAGTAAGTCAAAGCCGGCAGGAGCTGTAGCAAGCAGAGATATGAAATAAAATGATAGGTGCTTTCCATTGGAGGACAACGAGGTGGAGCTGGTAAGGCAGTGGGGGACACTGGAACTCAGGCATTTGAAGATCCTCGTATTGTCTGAGGGGTTTAACTTGAGATTTTGTTAAGTGAAAAGTATTTGTTACAAATTTTAAAGAAAACACGTAAAGACTTGAAGAGAATATACTACTTCCATGGCAGTAGAGGTGGGGGGAGAGGGGAGAAAAGAAGAAAACAGGGAAAAAAATGATCAGTCCAATAGAAATTAAAGAAGAAGAATGAAAGAATCACAGAAAGATCAGGTTGAATAGAAAACCCAGAATGACACTGGGAACAAGTCCAAATATATCAGTTATCACAATGAACGTAAATAGGCTAAATTTTCCAGTTAAAGACAGATTGTCAGATTGGGTTTAAAAACACAGTCATCTCCCAAATGTTTACAAGTCGTGGCCTTAAACATGAGAATACTAAAAATTGATAGTCTGCAGAGGCAAAAAATGATGTTCTAGGCCGATGCCCATCAAAAAGTTCCCTGTTATCATAGTGTCAGTTAAAATTGACTCTAAGGAAAGAACACATTAGTGACAAAAGTGGCCACTGCATGATGGCAACAGGGGCATTCATTGGGGAGATTGTCAGTTTAAACTTTTTTCCGTATAGTAATCATAGCCTCCAAATAGTATAAAGCAACAATTTTCAATGTTCCTAGGAGAAATTTATCATAACTGATATATAAGATCTGAATAATAAAATTAGCAAGTTTATACCAATGTTCATGTAGGAAAAGAATTCTGCACTCCTGTGTTAGCAAACACATTCTTCTCAGGTACATGTAGAACGTGTACGAACACTGGCCATGGCCACACACTGGGCTACAAAGAATTCTGCACTCCTGTGTTAGCAAACACATTCTTCTCAGGTACATGTAGAACGTGTACGAACACTGGCCATGGCCACACACTGGGCTACAAAGAATTCTGCACTCCTGTGTTAGCAAACACATTCTTCTCAGGTACATGTAGAACGTGTACGAACACTGGCCATGGCCACACACTGGGCTACAAAGAATTCTGCACTCCTGTGTTAGCAAACACATTCTTCTCAGGTACATGTAGAACGTGTACGAACACTGGCCATGGCCACACACTAGGCTACAAAGGAAATCTCAATAGGTTCCAAAGAGCCAACCACGTAGATCACCTTCTTTTACTAAAATATAATTGAGTTAGAAACCAATTACAAAGAAATAACTCCAAGATCATCTATAAGCAAACTATTAGAACTAATAAGAGAGCTTGGTAAGATTGCTGGATATGAGACCCATTTATCAAAATTCATTGTGTTTCTACACACCAGGTAGAAACACCCGGAACTGTAGAGAAGGTCCCATTTATGATGCAAAAACCTTATCATACCTAGGCATAGATCTAACAAAAGGTATGTAAGATATTTATGGAGACACTTACGAAACTTTATTGAAAAACATCTAAAAAGGATGTAAATAACCGGAGACATATACCAAGTTTCATCGATTCTGAAACATGAATTTTTTTCACACTTTTATCATCTCAGAAATCAGATACGTCTTAAAATTGATGGTCCCTTACTCTGTGTCATAGGACATAGATCAATTGGCAGTACTTTTTCTTTCTTTGCAGCACATCAAATAATGGTGTGTCTTTCACTCAATGGCATCAATTAAATGAATACCATGTCAATGGATGGAAAGACTCAAAACTGTAAAAATGGCTGTGCTTGCCAATGTGTTTCGTAACTTAAGTGCAATTTTTGGCGAGCTGCTTCTGAAAATCATTGATTAGCAAGGAACCCAGTACAGGCAAGGCAATTTTGATAAATACACGGTAGTGGGGGAAGGTGTATTTACCAGATATTAAGCTTTAGGAGTTTGATCATGTGGTATTGGCTGGGGGATATAGCCATGTAGCAGAGTCAAGTCCCGACAGTGACACACATGATATAGAAACTTGATCTCTGACAGCGATTGCATTACAGAGCAGTGGAGAAGGACTACTAAATAATTGATGCTTGGAAAATTGGTTAACCATATTGAAAAAAAAATACAATTCCTGTCTCACACCGAAGACTTAAACTTGGCAGAAAAAAAATCTATATGTAAAAAGCAAAACTTTAAAGTTTTAGCAGTAAATGTGGGAGAGATAGTTTCATGATCCATGGAAGGATTTTTTTAATAAAGATTTCTTATCTAGGACGCAAAAAGCATAAACTGTAAAGGAAAATATCAATAAATCTGGCATCATTAGGCATTAGGGAAATACAAATTAAACCACAGTGAGGTACCATTTCACACCTCTCTGAGTGGCTAGGGTGAAAATTAGTGAAGGCAGCAAGCACTGGTGGGGATGCACAGCAATTACAACTCACATACGGCTGATAGGAATGCAAAACGGTGCAGCCACTGCGAAAAATGGCTTTGCAGCTTTTTCTCCAAAGGTAAACATACACCTACCATGTGACCCCGCAATCCTGCTCTCAAGTATTCACCCTAGAGAAATGAAAATGACACTCACATGAAAACCTATACACACATGTTTATAGCAGCTCTATTCATCACAGCCCCAAACTGGAGACAACCCACAGTCTTTCAACAATTGAATGAATAAACAAACAGTAGTACATCTGCACAGTGGGACCCTACACAACAACAAAACAGAATGAACATGTAGCAACACACATGAACACGTGTGTTTGTTATTCTTTCTACTTTTCTGTAAGCTTGAAATATTTAATAGGGATACACAAAATAAAATACGTACCTACATAATAAAATTATGGAGAGCATTTAAAGACCAGAACCTTTCTTTTTCAAGACACTGTTAGTATTTAAACACCCAGTGGTTTTTTCCTCAATGCCTGTCTTCCACACCAGACAAGAAGCTCTCTGGAACTGACTCTCTCCACCTCACTCATTCCTGGTCCTCAATAAATGTATCCTGAGTGGACAAAATCATTGTTACGATCCAGAAAAGACAAGACATTATGTGTTAACCACATTTAGAAGCATCTCCATTTGCACAATTGAAACATAAAATTTCATTGGCTACCAGTCTTCAATGTTCAATTCTATGGACGCTCCTTGAGCGAGTTATTTCTATATGAAAATCAAATTACATGTTCACTAACAAGTAGTTTCTATTTTTAGACACAAAAGAAATTCCAGAATATCATAATGATCATTCAAATGAATATCTAAATGTGGGCAAACAGTTTACTTTTCAGGTGACCGTGTCGTGTTGAATTATTTTTGTTTAGAAGGAAGAAACTTACTAGGAGACATGGTGTTTTATCATGATTTCACTTTTAAGTGAAAATGTTTATTTTTCTGAAAATATTTTAAACATTTGACCCCCAGAACATTGCCATGGTTTATAGCTGGGGCCGACCGAGCTGCCTGATTATAGTTTGGACATTTGAGCGGTGGCTACGTGCAAGGCACACAGGCAGGCCTTTCCCCATTTAATCCTCACAACAGCTTCCGCATGGGAGCTCCTATTATCTGTGGTACAGATGAGGACAGAGAGACTTGGGAACATAAGAACCTGCCTACAGACATGTGTCTCGACCAGGGGTCCCCAGCCCCACGGGCTGAGGACCGCTGCTGGTCCACGGCCTGTTAGGAGCCCAGCCGCACAGCAGGAGGTGAGCGGCAGGCAAGTGAGCAAAGCTTCATCTGCCGCTCCCCATCGCTCCCCGTTGCTCCCTGTCACTCCCGTCGCTCCCCGTCTCTCCCCGGCGCTCCCCGGCGCTCCCGGTCGCTCCCCGTCTCTCCCCATCTCTCCCCATCGTTCCCCATCGCTCGTATTACCGCCTGAACCATCCCCCCCGAACCCCGTCATCCGTGGAAAAATTGTCTTCCACGAAACTGGTTTCTGGTGAGGAAAAGGTTGGGGACAGCTGATCTAGACTACAAGTTCCATGGGGGGTGGGGAAACAAATCTATCTTATAGTCACAGCTGTAGCCCTAGCACCTAGCATACTGCCCAGCACATAGTAAACACTCAGAGAACACCTGCTGAGTGAATCATTCAAGGAGCGTCTGTTATGAGGTGGAAGTAGAGTCTGCACCCAAGTTCTAGCTGATTCAAAGCACGTGCTTTTTTTTTTTTTTTAAATCAGCACCATAAATTTTGTTATTTCTCTCTTCAATCCCAACCCGCTGGGCATTTTCTCCCTAAAATGCTCCAGTAGAATAGGAATAATTAAATAACCTTTCATTTACTAAAGGGAAAAATCACTCTCTGCTCCTTAAACCAAAGGTAAGATTCGCCTAGAAAGGGTATCCCCTTCTGCTCTCACACAGCTTGGAGTCTGTCCTTGGAGACTGACACAGCATCTTCAAGCCTCACACAAGACCTCCTCCAGCCAAAAACTGGAGGACTCACATCCCTAAACCATCGCTGAACTTGCTGGACTACCCAGGAGGGCTACAAAGCAACCCATGCATTCACTATGTAAACATAATAATAGGGCATCTGTTTTTTAATTTTAATTTTATTTTTTCCCCACTAAACTATTCAAGTGAGAAACATTTGGAGATTTATATTCAGGGCACAGGACCAAATGGCATCTTTGTTAAATATAATTAATTTTTCCTGGCTTTTCTCCTCCATCATGACAAAGCCAGATCTGTACCATTCACCCTATTTATAGGTGAATATTTCCCTTCCCCAAAGAGTCTCAGCATCAACCACCGAGATGCTGAAGGGGAGAGAGCAGTGCTGTTTCTTTTCCTGTCTTCGTATCATAAAATGGAGAAACATCTTGAGCCGTGTACTTTGGGTTCCTGACTTAAATTTTGAAAAACGAACAACAACGACCACCAAAGAAAAAAATCAACCTCAGTCAGCTTTCCTCTCATCTAAGAAAGTGACTGAGCTTATTCTATTTCACTTTGAATGGGCAAGGAAAAGCAACTTCCAGCAGCTGGGGGAAAAGCGTGGGTGGGAGATATTGTGTGTGTAAGGGGAGAGACAAAGAAAATATTGCTTCTGTCTTTTCCTTGTTTTTTCCTAGAAAAAAAGACCTCTTTGTTATATATACATATATATATCATCAAAAAAAAAAAAAAACAGAACCCTCACAATTAGAATCTAAAGAACTGTAGGAAGGAAAGCTGTACAGAGAATGTTATTTTTCCAATAAAAGATATATGTGATCTGGCCCCTGGGTGTTGGTTTTAAGTGGAGATATTGACTTCCAGCTGACTGATGAGTAGAACATCTTTCTCCTGAAATATTGATAGTAGATTACACGAAACCACAAACTCTCTCCATAAAGCACATCACTTCTAATACTAATGGTGTTTTCTTTCCTCAGGATGACTGCTACATTCATGATATGATGGCTGTATTCTATCTTGGGGAAAAACTTTTTACCATACTGCTAAATTAACTTGTCAAAAGGCTTCAAACTTCGGAAGCTTTTACAGCTCAATTCAGTGCTATTATTCAAGATTGAATGGGAAGGCCATGGACTGTAAAAGCTTGCAAAAAATCAATTTCACAGGCTTTCATAGACTGAGTGAAATACTTACCTTTTGTTCATGTTGTGTATCTTTATTCAGGAGTCTCAGAAGGGCTGCGTTTTGCCCATAACTCCTCGCTCTTCCCCTGAGAGACTGTGTGTTTTGTCTGTTGCCCTTGAAGGCCCTCTCCAGCGCCGGCCCTGTTGATAACAATTCATTCCCATGGAGGACGTTGTGGACTGGAACACTCTCCAAAACACGGGGCAGGAGGTGAGACAAAGCCTCCCAGCTCCCAGAATGGGTTTTTACAATTCGTTTATTCTCGAAACAGATTCACAAGGGATTTGATAGCCAATTACTGCTTGTAAATGCAAGCCAACTGTCATGGCACTGCCCAAGGGTTATGTCTGTGGTTGGGGGAGGACGACACACAAAGACAAAGCAGCAATTAGTGTCGGCACTCGAACTCAGACTGGGTCGTTTGGAACATCGGGTGAAGTGCACATGTCTGCGTGAATGGAGTCTCAGGCCAGCCTGAAGGACGCTCAGACCACCGGGCAGTCAGGTCAATGCCACAAACGTGAACTGGTCCGGTGGCCTCCTGTAGATGTAGCCCAAGACTGATGTTGGGCAAGCCCATGCCTGTCCTCTTGGGCTCTAAAAGATTTCTAACGGTGGGATGGGAAGACATTTGATAGGCTGTGCCTTTCCCTTCTACATGGAGCGTCTGTTTTCACTGAATCACTTCTTAAGCAAATGCCATGAGTAGAAGCTGGATTATTTTTAGTCATCTGAGGTGATTAGTTAGATGGGTAGCCTACCGTATCATCTTGTGGACCAAGGTTTTTAATTCTTTCTTCAATCAGTAAGAACTTATTTCAATGCGAACCCAAAATACTCAAGATACTAAAAAAAAATATGTGGATTTTGTGTGCCCATCCCCCAAGGAGTTGACAGGATGGTTGGGAAGACAAGGTATATACACATATATCCCCATATTTCTCATGCTTAAAGGCAAGTTTAAATGCCTTCTCTTGCATAAAGCCTCTTTGATTCCTCAACTGGAAGAAATCTTTTCTCTGAACTTTTTTTGCAACGTAGCATAACTTTCTTTCAACACTTGACAATTCCTATCTTGTGTAATGGTCATTTGCATGCATGCGTTATTCCTCTGTCAGACTGTAGATGTCTGTGGCTTGGACCGTCTCTTATTCATCTTCCCCTCCCCCAGCACTTGTTCCAATAGCTCTCACGCACACACTGTACCTGTGTGGATGGGGCTCGGGAATGAGTAATTTTGGAAGTTTATCAGGGAATCTGCTGGGAAGCCAAGATTGCAAACCACTGTGCTGGGTGACCTGCAGATGTGGACATCTCCCAGGGTTTCTGTGAAGTGCCCAGGAAAGCTTACAAAAGAATGAGGGGGCTTCCCTGGTGGCACAGTGGTTGAGAATCTGCCTGCCAATGCAGGGGACACGGGTTCGAGCCCTGGTCTGGGAAGATCCCACATGCCGCGGAGCAACTAGGCCCGTGAGCCACAACTACTGAGCCTGCGCGTCTGGAGCCTGTGCTCCGCAACAAGAGAGGCTGCAATAGTGAGAGGCGCGCGCATGTCAATGAAGAGTGGCCCCCGCTTGCCTCAACTAGAGAAAGCCCTCGCACAGAAACGAAGACCCAACACAGCCAAAAATTAAATAAATAAATAATAAAATTTAAAAAAAAAGAATGAGGATTGGAGCTGGGCTTTAGAGGATGGGTGTGGCTGAAACACTTGCCCTGGGGAGGGGGCCTGAGAGGTCTGGGCAGAAGTGGAGAGTGAGGGCTTGTTCTCAGGACCCTCCTTCTTGGGCGGCATCCTTTGGAAACAGCACTGGATTACCAACCCCAGAGGAGGAGTCGGGCTCACCCTGCTGCCAGGTGATCTGAGTGATTCTGAGCTGGAGGATTCTGATGGGGGATGGCAGCAGCGGCGGGGCAGGGATGGGGGTGGGAGTCTCCCCAGGGCCCCTCACTTCTCATTCCCAGCCTCCTTCATGGCCGTTTCACAGGGTCCCCACTCTTGTTCAGATAAAGTTCTCAGGCTTGGGCTTCTGATGTGGCATCTTTCTGGATCTCAGTTCTTGAATGTCAAACTCAACTGGATGTGATCCTACCAGTTAGAGGGATGGTGGGGAGAGATAGCATTGGGAATTTTGAGGACAGGAGGGTCACACTGCAGGATTATGTGGGAAGACTTCTTGCTGAGTAAGGTTCTTATTTTTTATTCTGAGTAGTTTAAGGGAAATAGGAGGAGCAGGAAAGGGAACTTATATTTACCTGAGCGTCTATGCTTTGCCGGGCCCCATGGTGCATCTCACATGTGGACCACATGACTCTTTGCTGCAACCCAGAAGCTATCTATTATTATTCCTCTTTTCCAGAGAGGAAAACTGAGTACTCAGAGACTCTGAGCAGCTTCCCAAAATCACACAGCTAAACAGGTAAGAGCCAGAGGTGGGCCATCTATGTTCCCACACATCACATGACCTATGGCTACACATGGGTAGAAACCATGGCCGCTGGGGGTGAAATGGTAAATCTTAGCATATGAAAATCTGGACTCTTATTAAAGTCATGGACGATTTTTTTATGTATGTACTAACAATAGACTTTAATTTACCAGAGATTCTCTTAAATATTAAATGTTGTTTTTCTCCAGTAGAGGTTTCCTGGTGAATTCAAAATATCATTGGGAAATTAGAAATGTGACTTGCCAAGCTATCTTTGTCAAGAGTATCAGTTTGGGCAAAGCGTGCTGTGTACACCTGGGTAGCACACGCAAATAGATGAACTCGGTGGGAAGATGCAAAACATAGCCTCTACACAGTGACTGCATCTGGTGTCCTGGCCTTTGCACTGTTGGTCAGGCAATAAGAACATGGGCAATTGTGGGAAACAGGGCAGACTAGGAAGGAAAAGGAATCAAGTTTTTAAAAATGCTCTCCATATTTTGAGAATATTAAAAGCAGAACGTAAGTCAAGAAAGAGGAGAGGAAAATATGTTCAAACAGGGAAAGAGAGTCAGTACAAATGTGTACAGATATGGGCACATGTGTTGATCATATAAAAGACATCTGCACGTACTTTATGGAAAAGATGGATACCAGGTTCCGAATTCAATCAGTGCCTTGTACCCGTTCGCTTCTTTCATCGCTTGCTAAAGCTCGTGGCCCTTGGCACAGAGGGTGGAACCACTGGCTGGCTTCTGGGCTCCCCTCTCAACTTCTGGGCTCCGGTTTCCCTCGGTTACAGCCCTGAGTTGCTTCCTTCAGAGAACTTGTCAAAAGCATCCTTAATCATGGTCACGTGTGCCTTCACTGTGACTCCCCCTGGCTGCAAGGGAGCTCCACGGCAGGTGTCCTCCCCGCCAGGGACCTCAATGTTTAGGGGCATGCTCACTGGTGGGGGGGAACAAGCACCTCAAAGAGGCTCAACAGCCCCAGAACTCAGAAAGGGGTCTGCACCTCAAATTCATCAGGACCCATGTGAGGGCTGCTCCACTGTCTTCATACCGGCTTTCTGACCACTGGGCACTGCACGCCGGCCCTTAGCACCCGGGTCGGGACACCAAAGTGTGCCCAGCGTGAGCCCCAGGGAGCCCAGCCCGGGTGCGCTGTGAGCCAGACCTTGGCTGTCCGGGGTGCCTGTCCCCAGGGCTGGCCCAGGAAGGGGGCTGGGTGACCAGGACTGAGCGGTGGGTGAAGCCCACTGGCTGAGGCAGGGATTCAGGGGTCCAACCTGGTGGACAATGACTTTCCCTAGGTGTTTTTTAACCACAGTGCATGAGACCTGGAAGCATTATTTGTGAGACAAGACTGAGGTCTCAAAGGAGAAAAAGTTGATGTCAAACAGGTAGTTTTAGAGGGAGGACAGAGAAAGATAGTTTTGAGAAGACCTAAGACTTACACATCACTCAAGACGAGGATTGTATGAAAGGTAGCACTGCACGGGGGTGTATACAGCACCGGGGTGAGATTTGCTGGAAGGCATCTGGAGACAGAAGGGCGAATCCGGAGGCTGAGGAGGACACCGCGGGAGCGAGTACCCATCGTGCTCTTTAGGACGACCTTTTTAACAGAGGCAGGAACAACCGTCGACCGTCAGCCATGGCGCACACGCGATAGCCTGTTTCAGAATTAGAGAAAGCTGGACCAGCAGCTGAAACGACGAAACGATGTCACCACAGCATCACTCCTGGCACTCAACTGCTTTCCTGTGAGCTGCCTCGTCTGCCGACACGATGTCCCCAAACACATCCAAAGGCAAAGGTCGGTGTTCCCCAGACATTTGCTCTGAGAGGTCCTGGTGATGGTTGGGTGGGCACCTCCTGCAGAGGCCTGAGGAGCGCCCCACCCCAGCCCACGTAGGAGAAACACTGACCCTGAGGCCTGAAGCCTCGGTACAGACGTCCTCATGCTCCGACACCACCTGCACTGGGGACCCCACACTCTCCCCCTTCCCCCCTTCAGCTGCCCCCAGGCACCCGCTGGCTTTTGTGGTCCCAGGGGGGCTCTCGGTTCCTGTGCTCATGATTTAGAGCCCTGAGCCCTCCTCCCACCACCCCCACCTTGGATGCCTGGGCAACACTGACATTTTAATTTCCTTTTCCATATGGTTTATCACAGGATATTGAATATAGTTCCCTGTGCTCTACAGTAGGACCTTGTCGTTTATCCATCTTATATACACTAGCTTGCATCTGCCAATCTCAAACTCCCAATCCTTCCCTCCCCTCCCTCCCCTCCCCCTTGGCAACCACAAGTCTCTTTCTGTTTTGCAGGTAAGTCCATTTGTGTCATATTTTAGATTCCACATATAAGTGATATCATATGGTATTTGTTTTTCTCTTTCTGACTTAACTTCACTTAGTATGACAATCTCTAGGTCCATCCATTTTGCTGCAAATGGCATTATTTCATCCATTTTCATTGCTAATATTCCACTGTATATATATACCATGTCTTCTTTATCCATTCATCTGAACACTGATATCTTTTTACTTTGGATTCCAAGGGACTTGAGAAGGGACAGTCAGAGGCTTGGAGTTTATGGTACCCATAACATCTTTTGTAAGTAGAGTGTCACAGCAGTGAACGAGGTACAAAGACCACACCTTTGAAACTTTCACTCCGCTCATGTCAGGTGAACCTAGCTCGCCGGGGCAGCTGCCTCCCTGCGGCCTCCCTCCAAGTCCAATCAACGTGTGGCAAGGCCCCGGACAGAGCCCAGAGGTCAGTTGGGCCCATGTCCTTCACGGAGCTGGTCCAACCTGATGAAAACTCGAATTCCATAATTTTAGGTCCAGAACCAGTGAGACAGCTTCCCTGCATCCTCGTCACTGTCCTTTCCCCCCTTCTCAAGGCTGTAGGCTCACTGCCCCTTCCTTCACCAATTTCTACTCAGACGTTTGTGAGCTCAGACCTCACAAGTGATGCAGGGAGAGCTCTGCGAGGTGGATCAGGGAGGAGGGTGGGTCCCCTCTCCACTTTTCTCTCCCCGTTTGGAGGGCAGAGCACAGACGCCCGGCCTCGGGCACCAGCACTGCAGCTGTGAGGCTGAGAAGTTAATGAACCTCTCCGGCATCAAGTTCCTCACTGAATAGCGCCTCAGGGCGCTATTGGGAGGATTAAGAAAGTCAGTACACCACACAACTTAGAGCACAGCCCAAGAACTTGGTCCTTCCTGGGATTTAGAGCCCTGAACCCTCCTCTGCCTCCAGAGGAGCCCTCCCCTTGCCTCACGCGGGACAGTCCCACCCACACTCGCGCCCCCTGGCTCTCACTTTCTACCTGAGCCCTCTCGCAACAAATGCAGTTCGCTCCCTAAGAATTCTGGTTAACGGTTTGCAGGGCAGGAATAGAGACGCAGATGTAGAGAACAAACGTATGGATACCAAGGGGGGGTGGGAATGGCGGGTGGTGGTGGTGGTGGGATGAACTGGGAGATTGGGATTGACATGTATACACTGATGGGTATAAAACTGATGACTAATAAGAACCTGCTGTATAAAAAAATAAATAAAATAAAATTCAAAAACAAAAGAATTCTGGTCAATACAATTTGCTACCTTTTTTAAAGCTAATTAGGTTTCTTACAATTGAACCATCTTGTACAAGAGTTACTCCCCTCCAGCTCCTCTGGAGCAGTGACGCAGAGTTGATTCAGTAGAACGAGAGCCTCCGCGTGGTTGACGAGAAAGAAAGGCAGACGTTGCTCCCCCGACCACCTCACCCTTATGCTCCTTCTCTGATAACAGAAGGCCATTTGTCCACATCTGGGTGGCCATCTCTAGATCTCAGGAATATTCCACTCACCTCAGTCTGGGGTTTAAATCTGGTTGATCTAACCCGTGATTAGCATCTCATGTCTCTCGGCCAGTATACAGTAGAGGGGCAGCCAGGAGTCCTAATGCCGACAAGAGGTAACGGAAGTCAGTTAGGTCGGTTACCAGGGATGCCTTTTCTTTTCTGATAAAAAGTGATAGACTGGTACGCCTTCCCCGTTTTGCCCTTTGCTCTTCCCTTTTTATGAACTGAGTATGATGAATCACATGAATGTGAGGCTGGAGGCGCAGGAGCCTGTTGTAATCAGGAGGCAAAAAACATAAAGATGAAAGCTGATTTGCTAAGGATGCTGGAGTCCTGGATGGCACCAGTGAGGAGCTGTGGCAGCCTTGGGCCGTCCACCTCCAGACTTTGTGTGTGAGAAAAATACACACAGTGGTTTAAGCTGCCGAGGCTGAGTAAACTTTACAGGCAGCCCAAAGCGTTCCTAAGCGATTGAAAGTATAATTTAAAATGATTCCACATATACTAAGAGGTAGCAGGACCATGGTGGACGTTACTTAGCTCTCTGTAATCTAGAAAAGTCCTACTGATTCAGTCACATTTTCATCTAGTATAGATACACTTAGTACAAACCTGAATCAGTGGGCACATCTGTATCTTAGATGGAAATAAATGCAGGTCTGACCCTGAGAACCAAGGATGGGTGTCTCAGAGTGATGAGGCTCTGTGCACTAAAGGATACGCTTTCCCGGAAAGTGGTGTTAACATTTGTGTGTCTGTTCTTCATAATCTTCTAACACCGCTGGAAGATGGCCCTGCTTGGGAGGGAATGCAACAGCCTGGGACTCAGTCACTTTAAGATCAAAGAGCTTCCCAGTTTGCACCAGTTTGTTTTTCAGTCTTGCAATGTAAGTGCTGCCTCCAGTCTGTCTTTTTCCAGCAAAGTCAGAATCAGAATCGGGGCAGATGATCCACGGGATGTCCCTGCACAATCTTTCTTCGTTTAACTGTCCCACTGGTTCTATTTTCTCTCCTTTGATGCATTTTATGTTCAAGGGAATGAGAAGCAAACATGATCACTTTTTCTCTGGGCCATTACCTCAGAGAGCAATTGTACCACTGAGATCCCCTCTATCTTGGAAACAGATATTTGAATACAACATGTTCTTATAAGTGGTTCCTTACTCATGGAGTGGTTTCAATTACAATAAAAAGGGAAACACTGTCAGAAACCATAATGAAATTATCTCAGATTGGGACACCAATGCCAACATTTCAAATTTAATTTTTTTCAGCCTTTTTCTTTGAAATGAAAAATTTTCCTATCTGATTCCTTCCCAACATTCTAAAAAAAAGTTAAGTAAAGGAAGGGAAATATTGTGAATTCACAGACAATGCACATTCTTATATGTGAACAAGTCCCTTATGACTTCCTTTGCTTTTATTTTCCTCTATTGATTTTCGGTTAGAGATGATTTGGGGTTTGTAAATATATAAAGTTTTTAACCTAATTCAAGTAACATGTGTTTATACATATGTGATCAACCAGATTTAATAATTTAAATTAAATTAATTGTAATTGAAACTTTTTAATAGCTTAAATCGTTACCTGAAACTATATTATTTATTGGTTTTCTTGTTAATTTTGGTTTTCCTGTGGGAGAGGGATTTTGATTTTCCTTTTCACTGCTGGGTCCCCAGAACTGAGTAGAATGCCTGGCACATACTAACTGCTCAGTAAATCTTGGTGTGTATTAATTATCGACAGTACAAATGTATTATACTATCATAGTGGTTTCTTATAGCATCACACTTAATTCCATACCCAGTATTAAAAAAAAAAAAACTTTTGGCTTTTGCTGGAATTGCAACATTCCACGATATTTCCTAATTCTTAGATTCCAGTAGGATTCTTCATAGAGGATTTCTGCTCTCGGGTGTTGTCGGGCAGAAAGCACAGGATTATTTATTTTGCCGCTGACACGGGTGACTGTGAACCCGTGGCCTCCTGGGCGGGCTCTGCTTGCTCACTTACCCATGCTAACTACAGCTGCCAGTGTGTTTATTTTGGTCATGTATTTCAAAGGACCATTTCTATCCTAAAGTAAACAAACATAATGGAACAGCTGTGGCTGATAAAAACTCCCAGGCATAATCATCACCCTCTTGTACATATCCTGTGGTTTCAGATTTAATTTTAAAAATTCCCTTTAACTCTTGATTCACGACTGGTTCTGTGGATTCAATGGAAAACGGATGCATGACGGTTCTCCTCCCAAGTTGGGCACAGATGAGGGAGAGCAACCCACGCCGGCTTCTCTCCTCCCACAAAGGTAGGAGAGCGGGTCCTCGGCTGCCATTCCTCGGCTGCAAGAGTAGCTGGAACGCGCATGTGCGTGGACTAGCCGCGCAGCGTGGGCGGCGGGGGATGCTGAGGGCCAGGCGTGCACGTGGTCCCAAGGACCATCCTGGGAGATGCTCCCAGGGGGCCAGGCCAGGCTCTGAGGCCACCCAGCTCGTCAGGCCACTGGGGAGGAGGCCCTTGGCTGGACCAAGCCTGCACAAGGGGCTGCCATTTCCCTATCATTTCGTTCAGACTCCAGATGCAACCGTAAAGTATAAATGATCAGCTTCAGAAAATGTAGATGATCTGTTTTGAAAAAAGTTGTGAGATCGCTGAGCATTTGCTTGTCCTGTGAATGCTGCATTGTATTATACCTTACTTATGTCTGAAAAAAAAAATGTTCCTTTCCTAAACCATCCCTAGCATTGGGATTCTTTTTGAAACCACAAAAATGGATACTTTTGATACAACACATTGTGGTAGATTAATAGCGCATTTAATAATTGAAATATTCCTCAAAATATTAAACAGAGAATTATCATGTAATCCAGCAATTCCACTTCCGGGTACATACCCCAAAGAATTGAAAGCAGGGACTCAATGAGGTTCTTGTACACCCACGTTCACAGCAGCATTATTCACAACAGCTGAAAGGTGGAAACAAGTGTCCATCAAAGGAGGAAAGGAAAAGCATCCATATAATGGAATATTACTGAGCCTTAAATGGAAGGAAATTCTGACACAGGCTCCATCATGGATGAACCTTGAGGACATTAGGCTGAGTGAAAGAAGCCAGTCACAAAAGGACAAATACTGTATGTAAATTCCACGTATATAAGGTCCCTAGAATAGTGAAGTTCATAGAGGAAGGAAGGAGAATGGGGGTTGTCAGGGGCGGGGGGAGGGAGATCGGGGAGCTGTTTAATGGGGACACAGTTTCAGTTTGGGACATGGACGAAGTTCCGAAGGTGGATATAGGTGCTGGCTGTACGACAATGTGAATGCACTTAATGCCACCGAATTGGACGCTCAGAAATGGTTAAAATGGTGAATTTTATGTTAAGCGTGTTTTACCGCAATAAAAAAGTAATACAATTTAAAAATTGAAATAAATATTTGAAAAAGAAATTTCAGAATATTCTTATGATGGTGAATGAAGGTCATATGATTATTAATCAGTTCTCTATCTCATGGGGTCCCATATGATTTTTACATCTGTTTTAATGCTGGACACATGTGCTAGGCTCCCATGTCAGCTGGGAGCCTCCTGCCCTTTGCACCAAGAAAGAAACTTCTCTGAAGGACCCCATTTTCCTACTCCCCAATTCCAGGTTCTAATAAAGTCCAGAATCTTCAGCAAGATTTTTGAGCACACCTAAGGACTCAGAGCCACAGGAACCCCTGCAGCTCCTGCCCACGACTCAGCTGGTATGTCTCGTCCACTCCCACGTCCCCCTGGGGGCGGAACCCAACTCTTCCACAGGGATCCCGGGAAACAGAACCAGAACCGACGTGTCAGTTCATGGCTGATTCCATGCTGTGTCACCTATAATGGCTTCCCAACGTATCTTGATATCTGGCTGGCAAGTGTCCCACACTGTTCTTTTCCCAAACCTTCCTAACTATCTGTGAGCCTTATACTTGTACATGAATTTTAGGGACAGTTTGCCAGGGTCCATGTGAAATCTTGGTGGAATTTTGGTTAGAATTTCACTGAATTTTTAGGTTAATTAGGGGAGAGTTGTTGTCTGTATGATTTGAGTCTTCTCATCAATGAATGTACTATTTTCCTCTATTTTCTTGAGGTCAAATTAAACAAACAAAATCCTTCCATGCACTCTCATAGTTTCCTTTAGACAGTCAAAGCACACTTCCTATTGGATTTGTTCTGAGGCTTTTCCCCGTTTTTGTTGATGTTGTGAATTAGGGCTCTTTTCCTATCCCGTTTTCAAGGTGAACGCTGTGTGTCTCGGTCTGTGACCCTGTCTCCTTGCACGTTCTTGTTAATTCTCGTAGTTTCCTAGCTGCTCAGGGCCTCTGGGCAGCATCACGCACGTGTGTTCTGTTAGATGGCAGCCCTGAGGGGTGAGCATCTGGGCAGAACCACCGGATTCTCCCGGGTTTTCTATGCAGATAACTATATACTGCAAAGAATGACCATTTTTTTTTCTCTTCTGCTTGAATTGTTATTCTCTGTATTCCTTTTACTTACCATTGTACTGGCTGAAACTGCTAGTAAAATGCTGCGTGATATGAAGGTAATGAGCACAGTTTCCTTTTTTCCTGATGTTAATGAAAAATGCTTCTGCTGCTTCACCATTAAGTATGGTCATCGCTTTAGATATCTGGTAGATGCTTTATAACAAGTAGAGAAGTTTTCTTTTATTCTTAGTTTCCTAAGAGTTTTGTTTTCAGTCACACACATGTGGTTTCAATCCATCAAACCCCTTTTATTTGGCGAATAAAAATTGAGATTCTTTACTGCATTGATCTATTATAGAGATGACACTGATATATTTTGCAAATGTTGAATTACCTCTGGGTTACTTGGATAAAGACTCCTTGGACGTAATGAACTATTTTTAAACTTTTTTTTCTGTGAAATAGAATATGAAGAGAAAAATGCATAAAACCTACATTTCCAGTTTAATAAATTACTATGCATTGAGCACCAGGTCATCACCATTCAGGAGAAGAGACAGAATCTTCCTGCACGTCCATTCCCAGGCACAGCCCCTTCTCACCCCCCAAAACCAGACACAATCCTGGTTTTTTTGTATTCACTTCCTATTTTCTTTATAGTTTTCAACCCAAATATGTATCTCCAAACACCGTGATTTCATTTTGCCATTTGACTGCTGCGTAAATGGAATCAACCATACAGTAGTCCGTCCACTGGCTTCTTTCCTGCTTATTCCATTCTTGGAGTATCTGGAGGCCGGTTGCTTTCGTCTGTTTGTGCTGGTTCTTGTCCACGTGGTCTTGCTTACTTACCTGCCTGGTTATCTTTGCTGGTGTGGGGGACAGTGCTTTTTTTTTTTTTCTGGAAATTTTTCTTCTGGAAATTTTATTTCCAGAAGAAAATTGAGAACTGTACTATGTTTTCTTCTTTCAGAGGAGTTTCATTTCTTTATGAGTCATGCGTGAGGCCCTGTGAGTCACTGGCAGCCTACAATCACTTTAATCCAGTCTCAGGATTTGAGAGATTTTCTGCACCATCCTAATGATTCAGAGCTAGTACCAGAGGTGGCTTACTCATGTTCATCCTGACTTCTAGGAAGTGGTGTGCTGGGGCCAGCTAGCACTGGCTAATCAGAGCCGATTATGTGTGTCTTTTCCCAACGACGTGTTCAGTGAGGTCATACTGGTAGCTTGAAATTGGCTCTGCTGGGAGTATTTACAC
Source organism: Neophocaena asiaeorientalis asiaeorientalis (assembly GCF_003031525.2). Classification (NCBI taxonomy): domain Eukaryota; kingdom Metazoa; phylum Chordata; class Mammalia; order Artiodactyla; family Phocoenidae; genus Neophocaena; species Neophocaena asiaeorientalis. The sequence continues at coordinate 1,650,873 of NW_020171809.1, read as the reverse complement.
CATGTAAATTAGCAAATGTTACAAATCAGGGCATTTTATCTTGGAGAGCCAGTTGTTAAAAATTTATCACCATATGAGTCCTCCTAGGGTTCAGCCCTTCGGGGTTTCCACCTAAAGTGTGGGGTTGTTTACTTGGCTCCCTGCCCTTGGCAGGACCCAGACTCCAATTTTTGTCCCCTAAGTCGGACAAGGTTGTTAAATGTACAAACCAGCCTCTTAACCTCCTTTTCCACACCCAAGTCCATCAGCACAGAAGAAACCCTAAATGTTGGCCCCACTTGAGTTGTTTCCTAGTTTAGGCAGTTATGAACAGAGCTGCTATAAACACTAATGTATAGGTTTTGGAGTGAGCATAGGTTTTCATTTCTCTATGACAAGCGCAGTGAGATTGCTGGGTCATATGGCGAGTGAGTGTTCAGATCTGAAAGGAACTCCAAGCTGTTTTCCGGAGTGATTGTACAATTTTTCATTCCCATTAGCAGTGTATGAACGTGCCAGCTGCTGTGCCCCCTCGTCAGCCCTGGATGCTATCAGGCTCTATTTACTTACTTACTTATGTATGTGTATATGTATTTATTTTATTTTTATTTTAGCCATTCCAGTAAGTGTGTAGTGGTATCCCATCATAGTTTAAAGTTGTATTTCTGTAATTCCTTGTGATGGTGAGGACCTTTTCACGAGCTCGTTTTCCATTCATATAGCCTCTTCATATAGCCTCTTTGGTTGAGTCTCTCCAATTCTTTTGTCCTTTTAAAAATTGGATTGTTTATTCTCTCATTGTTGAATTTTAAATGCTTTTTATATATTCTGGATACAAGTCGTTTGTTGGATATGTGATTTGAAAATATTTCCTCTCTGATGTCTATGTTTTATATGGTTTCTTTTTATTTCTTCCACTGATTTAGAAAAACAGATAAATGACACAGAAAACGGAGCACAGAAGAACAAAACCCCGTTTATACAAGAAACACAGGGAAGGACTAAAAGGTTGTATACCAAACCCATGACTTAGATTACCTTTGGGAGGGTGATGGTGACTGGGGGTAGTTGTCGAGGGGAGCTGTAGCTTTTTCTGTAATTCATGAAATTTTTACAAAGAGAAAGTTTTATTTATTTTAACAAGAAACACATGAATATGTGAATACGCTATACCATCTACCATCACCAACACATCACTAAAAAAAAGGACATTTTTTTGAATTTTATTTTATTCATTTTTTATACAGCGTGTTCTTATTAGTTCCCTATTTTATACCTATTAGTGTATATATGTCAATCAAAATCTCCCAATTCATCTCCCATTCATTGGAAGACAATTTTTCCATGGATGGGGGTGGGGCGGTGGTTCAGGTGGTAACGCAAGTGACGGGTAGTGATGGGGAGCGGCAGATGAAGCTTCGCTCACGCGCTCGCCTGCCGCTCTCCTCCTGCTGTGAGGCCCAGAGGCTGGGGACCCCTGGCCTCTTGCTGCTTTTCCTCACTCTTGCAAACTAAGTGCTGGCACTTAATCCTTGCCTCAGGCTCTGTTTTCTAAGGAAACCAGGGTAAGAAAGAGCATTTATTTTTCTCACTTACCCAGAAGTCTAGAGCTAAACAGGGTAAGGATAGGGAAGTTACTCAAGTGTTTCCTGAACACCCAGACTCTTTCCACCTTCCTGCTCCACCATTCTTAACCTGTGGCTTTTACCCTCATGGTTACCATAGGGATGCTGCCTCTCCATCTTTCATCCACATTTCAGGAAGGAAGAAAGGAGAAGGAAAAATGGGTAAAGAGCTGTGCTTTGATAAGTTTGTATCTTTTTATTCAGAAGTGCTACTCAGCTGCCACATGGCAACTATGATCTTCAGGGGAGGCTGCAAGATTGAATTTTTAATTTCCATTCTCTGTAGTACCAGGGGTTTGATGTGAGTGTTGAGAGACCCAGCCTGAAGGATCTTCTGGAAGTGGAAGTGGGGGCTCGAGGACAGAAATCCCCTCATGACATTGTGTGTTTCCTTCTCTTCTTTTCCTGTGCTCTGGCAGGAGCAAAGCCCTCTGGGCCTCACTCGGATCAGATTTTCTCTCTTCAAATCTGAAAAGTAGCATTCTGTACTAGAAACTTATATTTTATTTTATTGTATTTCAAAATTTTTATTTTTATTTTGTAACTCCACTTCTTATTTCCTTTATGAGTTTTTTTTGAAGTCCCTCCTACTGTCTTTAAAAAAATTTTTTTTAATTAAAAAAATTTTTTTATATCTTTATTGGAGTATAATTGCTTTACAATGTTGTGTTAGTTTCTGTTGTACAACAGTGAATCAGCTATATGTATACATATATACCCATATCCCCTCCCTCTGGGGCCTCCCTCCCACCCTCCCTATCCCACCCCTCTAGATCATCACAAAGCATCAAGCTGATCTCCCTGTGCTATGCAACAGCTTCCCACTAGTCATCCGTTTTACATTTGGTAGTGTATATATGTCAACACTACTCTCTTACTTTGTCCCAGCTTCCCCATCCCCACTGTGTCCTCAAGTCCGTTCTCTACATCTGTGTCTTTATTCCTGCCCTGCCACTAGGTTCATTAGTACCGTTTTTTTAGATTCCATATATATGCGTTAGCATATGGTATTTGTTTTTCTCTTTCTGACTTACTTCACTCTGTATGACAGACTCTAGGTCCATCTACCTCATTACAAATAACTCAATTTCATTCCTTTTTATGGCTGAGTAATATTCCCTTGTATATATGTGACACATCTTCTTTATCCATTCATCTGTTGATAGACATTTAGGTTGGTTCCATGTCCTGGCTATTGTATATTAGTGCTGCATTGAACATTGTAGTACATGACTCTTTTTGAATTATGGTTTTCTCAGGGTATATGCCCAGTAGTGGGATTGCTTGGTCATATGGTAGTTCTATTTTTAGTTTTTTAAGGAACCTCCGTACTGTTCTTCATAGTGGCTGTATCACTTTACATTCCCACCAACAGTGCAGGAGGGTTCCCTTTTCTCCACACCCTCTCCAGCACTTATTGTTTCTAGGTTTTTTGATGATGGCCATTCTGACTGGTGTGAGGTGATACCTCATTGTAGTTTTGATTTGCATTTCTCTAATGATTAGTGATGTTGAGCATGCTTTCATGTGTTTGTTGGCCATCTGTATGTCTTCTTTGGAGAAATGTCTATTTAGGTCTTCCACCCATTTTTGGATTGGGTTGTTTGTTTTTTTGATAATGAGCTGCTTGTATATTTTGGAGATTAATCCTTTGTCAGTTGCTTCGTTTGCAAATATTTTCTCCCATTCTGAGGGTTGTCTTTTCATCTTGTTTATGGTTTCCTTTGCTGTTCAAAAGCCTTTATGTTTCATTAGGTCCCACTTGTTTATTTTTGATTTTATTTCCATTACTCTAGGAGGTGGGTCAAAAACAGATCTTGCTGTGATTTATGTCATAGAGTGTTCTGCCTATGTTTTCCTCTAAGATTTTTACCGTGTCTGGCCTTACATCTAGGTCTTTGATTCATTTTGAGTATATTTTTGTGTATAGTGTTAGGGAATATTCTAATTTCATTCTTTTACATGTAGCTGTCCAGTTTTCCCAGCACCACTTATTGAAGAGGTTGTCTTCTCTCCATTGTATATGCTTGCCTCCTTTGTCAAAGATAAGGTGACCATGTGTACGTGGGTTTATCTCTGGGCTTTCTATCCTGCTCCATTGATCTATATTTCTGTTTTTATGCCAGTACCATACTGTCTTAATTACTGTAGCTTTGTAGTATAGTCTGAAGTCAGGGAGCCTGATTCCTCCAGCTTTGTTTTTCTTTCTCAAGATTGCTTTGGCTATTTGGGGTCTTTTGTGTTTCCATACAAATTGTGAATTTTTTTGTTCTAGTTCTGTGAAAAATGTTATTGGTAATTTGATAGGGATTGCACTGAATCTGTAGATTGCTTTGGGTAGTATAGTCATTTTCACAATGTTGATTCTTCCAATCCGAGGACATGGTATATCTCTCCATCTGTTTGTGTCATCTTTGATTTCTTTCATCAGTGTCTTATAGTTTTCTGAGTACAGGTCTTTTGTCTCCTTAGGTAGGTTTATTCCTAGGTATTTTATTCTTTTTGTTGCAATGGTAAATGGGAGTGTTTCCTTAATTTCCCTTCCTGATTTTTCATTGTTAGTGTGTAGGAATGCAAGAGATTTCTGTGCATTAATTTTGTATCCTGCTACTTTACCAAATACATCGATTAGCTCTAATAGTTTTCTTTAGGATTTTCTATGTATAACATCATGTCATCTGCAAACAGTGACAGTTCTACTTCTTTTCCAATTTGGAGTCCTTTTATTTCTTTTTCTTCTCTGATTGCCATGGCTAGAACTTCCAAAACTATGTTGCATAATAGTGGTGAGAGTGGGTACCCTTGTTCCTGATCTTAGAGGAAATGCTTTCAGTTTTTCACCATTGAGAATGATGTTGGCTATGGGTTTGTCATATATGTCTTTTATTATGTTGAGGAAATGGGTGTTGAATTTTGCCTTTATGACTTTTTAAAAATTGAAGTATAGTTGATTTACAATATTATGTTAGTTTCATATGTACAGCACAGTGATTCAGTTTTATATATATATAAAATATATATAGGATATATATATATATTATTTTTCAGATTCCTTTCCCTTATAGGTTATTACAGAACACTGAGTAGAGTTCCCTGTGCTGTACAGTAGGACCTTGTTGTTTCTCTATTTTATATATTGTGGTTTGTATATGTCAATCCCATCCTTCTAATTTATCCTTCGCCCCACCTCCCTTCCCCTTTGGTAACTGTAAGTTTGTAGAAACTTATATTTTTAAAATGTGAGTGAATGTTTAAAAAGTGAAAGATCTCTCAGAGACACCTACATTCCTGGATTTCCTGGAAAAAGATGGGAGAATTAGCCAGGTTCCTCCAAAAATTGATTGGAGCTGAGGAGCGACTCCCCCTCCAGATAGTGCAGGTCAGCACCTCCCCCGGCTCCCCACACCCTTACTTACCTGGCTGGATTCAAGAGCTTCTGACTTCCCACACCTCTCCCATGAGGATTCACCTTCTGCAAGAACGTTTGCGGTAAAACTGGATTCTTTCCTAAAAACAGTTCTGATGCTAGCTGCTGGGAGAATTGTATTCCCTCCATCTCCTTACACACACTTGAAGTCTGGTTCTATTTTCCTTAAAGTGATTTTTAAGGAGTCTGATAAAATTTTTTTAAAATCTCCTGGATTTAGTCCCAGAAGAATAAGAAAGTCATATTATAGAAAGAAAGTTATGACTTCACCATCTGGACCAGTTCATTGCTTTTCTTAAAGTCAACATCTTCATTCATAGGCATGAAAGATTCACTGTTGAATATTAATTTGCCTAAAAAATCATTCATTCTGACTTGTTAAAATTGTTTTTTATTATTAGCGATTCCTATTTACTTTCATTTATTTCAAGGGAAAATACCTAACAGAGGTGGCACACAGATTGATTTTGTAATGTTGACGAACCTAAAATGTTGATAAGGGAGGATTCTGACCAGAGTTGACAAGTACAATGATAATCAAAGAAGCTGTCCATGACCTCTCTTTCTCTTTTGTATTTATATTTTGAGTTCCAGAGTTGTGTATAAAAACAATATTTTCAGTAACTTTTTTTACTAAAATTTCAGCAAAAAAATTATTACCTTTGTTTTCTTGGCTGTCCTTAGAATATTATAAAGCATATCTCTTACTCTGTAGTAGCAGATAAGATGCTATTTTAAAATTTTCCTTATTTATTTTTCCAGTGTTAAAAAACTTTTTTGGGGTTTCTTTTTATTTATTTTTATTGAGATAACACTGATTTATAACATTACATAAGTTTCATGTGTACACCATTATATTTCTACTTCTGTATGCCTTACAGCGTGCTCACCACCAAGAATTTAGTTTCTACCATCACCACACAGTTAATCCCCTTTACCCATTTCACCCTCCACTGACCCCTTCCCCTCTAGTAACCACTGCTCTGCTCTCTGTATCTACATGTTTGTTTTTGCTTGGTTTGGTTTGTTCATGTATTTTATTTTATCTCTTTTGTATATTCCACATATGAGTGAAATCATACGGTATTTGTCTTTCTCCTTCTGACTTATTTCACTTAACATAATACCCTCTAGTTCCATACAGTTTGTTGCAAGTGACAAGATTTCATATTTTTATGGCTGAGTAGTATTCTACTGTATATATTTATCTATAGCTGTATCTATATCTATCTATCCATGTTTCTATATATATATCACATCTTCATCCATTCACCCACTGATAGGCACTTAGATTTTTTCCATATCTTGGCTACTGTTAATAATGCTGCAGTGAACAGAGGGGCACATATATCTTTTCAAATTAGTGTTTTTGTATTCTTTGTATAATACCCAGAAGTGGGATAGCTGGATCATATGGTGGTTCTAGTCTTAATTTTTTGAGGAACCTCCATCCTGTTTTCCATAGCGGCTGCACCAATTTACATTCCCATCAACAATGTATGAGGGTTCCTTCCTTTCCACATCCTTGCCAACACTTGTTATTTCTTGCCTTTTTGATAACAGCAGTTCTGACAAGTGTGAGGTGATATCTCATTGTGTTTTTGATTTGCATTTCCCTGATAATTAGTGAGGTTGAACATCTTTTCACATGCTTTTTGGCCATCTGTATGTCTTCATTAAAAAAAATGTCTATTCAGCTCCTCTGCCTATTTAAAAAATCTGGTTGTTTGTTTTGTTGTTAACTGGTATCAGTTCTTTATATAATTTTGATATTAACCCCTTATAGGATATATTATTTGCAAATATCTTCTCCCATTTGGTAGGTTATCTTTTCATTTTATTGATGGTTTCCTTTTCTGTGCAGGAGCTTTTTAGTTTATGTAATCCCATTTGTTTATTTTGCTTTTGTTTGCCTTGCCTGAGGAGACAGATCCAGAAAGATATTGCTAAGACTGATGTCGAAGAACATACTGCCTGTGTTTTCTTCCAGGAGTTTCATGGTTTCAGGCCTTACATTCAAGTCTTTAATCCATTTTGAATGAATTTTTGTATATAGTGTGAGATAGGGGTCTAGTTTCATTCTTTTTCATGTGGCCGTCCAGTTTTCCCAGCACCATTTATTGAAGAGACTGTCTTTTCTCCATTGTATGTTGTTTGCTCCTTTGTCACAAATTAATTATACATATACACGTGGGTTTGTTTCTGGGCTCTCAATTCTGTTGCATTGATCTATGTATCTGTTTTTCTGCCAATCCCATGCTGTTTTATTACTATGGCTTTGTAATATAGTTAGAAGTTAGGGAGCATAATACCTCCAGCTTTGTTCTTTTCTCTCAGGATTTCTCTGGCTATTTGGGGTCTTTTGTGGTTCCATATACATTTTAGAATTTTTTGTTCTATTTCTGTGAAAAACGTCCTTGGGATTTTGATAGGGATTGCATTGAATCTGTATATTCCTTTAGGTAATATAGACTTTTTGACAATGTTAATTCTACTAATCCATGAGCACAGAATAACTTTCCATTTACCTGTGTCTTCTTCAATCTTTTTCCAGAATATCTTATAGTTTTCTGTGTACAGGTCTTATTTTATTCTTTTTGTTGTGATTCAAAATGGTATTGTTTTCTTAATTTCTCTTTCTGCTAGCTCACTTGTTAGACACTATTTTAGAATGTATTTGTCATATTGATGCTTGAAAAATGCCAGATGAAAATTATTTCTAAACTTCACAAAGGTTTCCTTTTCTATACATGCTTTAAAATCCATAGTCAATTTTACTTCATGCTAATTGAAAAGTCTTAAATTTATTTTACATAATCAAACATGAATAAAATGACAGAATATTATTCAGTATCATCTTGCTAGGATTATATGACTATGCCTTATGGAAAAACTATCCAGGTTATAATGAACATGCTATTTCTGTATGACAAAAATTATTCTTTCTGAGGAATCATGAAATGTAAAGAATTATTGAAACAATCCCTGTCTCATATAGTACAATTATGCAATGCAATTATGCCGTAAGTTCCAATAATTATATTTCTAAATATAAATATTTAGAAAATATTTAATATTTAAATATTTAATTGAACTAAGGTATTATCACAGACTATTTTCAAATATACACACACATTTTAAATTTCCTCTCATGTACTTACCAAGAGAGCTTAATATTGAACTAGCAATAATCACATATGCTATTTTGATCTGAGATGGGGTTGGAGTTTATGATTTTAGAAATTACTGAATTTATATAAGAAGGTGAATTTTATATGGTCATTTGTTAAAATATAGAGTCACATTTATCTTTTAAGCTTTCCAGAAATGTCCAGGCAGGTCCTACGACACAAATCTGATAGCAGCTTGGATGACACCAGCAGGTTCTGTAACAGCACATTTCAAGGCCTGTCCCACCTGAGATCGGCCGTGGCTGCCGACACACTGAAGCTGCTGGTAATCATGGTTTTTCATTCATAAAAATTTCATAAGTGAAAGAGTAGCTTTGGGCAGATTGAGAGCAGGAGAGAGACTAGATCAGCTACTCATTTCGTTCGAAATAATTTCCCCAGAAAATTTCCAGTGTTTCTGTAAATGTGGAACTAACCGGCTTAATTCAAAATTTTCTGGGGAATTGGGTATTGAAAGTCAGAACTTCTATGCTATGTTAACACAGTGTTCTGTGTTTCATTTCCTTAGGGATCTTCTCTAATGACCTTGTTTTTTAAAAGTGAGAAAAAGCCAAGTGAAAAGGAACAAGGGAGAGAAAGGGAAAAATCCTCTCACCGAAATCACGTGCAATCTTGGAGACATTTTAGTCAATACACATTTCTGAAGCTTTTAATTTGCAGCTGCACCAGGCAGAATGCTGAGCCGCTGCAATCCAAAACCTTTAGAAGATGGCGTACCACACGTGCACAAAATTGCTTCGTTATCACATCTCTTTTGGAGGCTTAATGTGCGGACCATTCCAGGAAGGATGGCGTGGGAGATGCTCTAGGAAGTGGACCTCCAATTCTAGGGTACTCTGAGCACGGGCTGGACTGGTGGTAACGTGGGAGCCGCACTCCTACAGGTACCGACCTGGCGGCAGCACTGCTCTGCTCTAGCCAGTAGGAGACCTCCAGCAGGCCTGGCACTGTGGCCCCTTGGGACACTGGCAGGGGCCATGCCAGCATGAGTTGGTTGGCCCTGACGGAGAAGAGGCAGGGTTCTCCTCCCTGTCAGGAGATGAGAAGGGATACAGGGAGGAAAAGCAGGAGGCAGCTGGAACAGGAGGTGCTGGAACCCTGCTGGGCCTCAGCCAGCTGCTCACCCACCTCCACCCCCAGCACTTCTCTGAGGCCCTCGTTGGGGTGGGCCTAGCTCAGGTGGGCGCTACACCCCTTTAGGCAGTGGGGGCCCAGAGAAGTCAGAGGACCTGTCCAAGCAGCACACCTGGGCGCTGTCCCTCTTGCTTCACCTCCCTGTCAAAGCTTTGGCTGGGACTGACTTTCTGGAGGCATCCCAACCCTCTTGGAGAGACCGGCTAGGACCCACAGTACCTCCCCCAGGAGACAAGGTTTCCTTACAGGCCACGATGCTATGACACGTGTGTGGGATGCTGTGCCAGGCAGGTAACATGGGGGTTACCTGTCAAACATCTTTGCGGAGACCCCAGAGATTCCATGTGGCCCCGTCTGCAGCAGAGTTGGCCCCAGAAGACCACAACTGGGTCTCCTGGGCCCAACGCTGGACGCAGGGTGTGAGGAGGATCCATTATCTGGGGAGAATTGATTCAAGCCTATTTTTCGCGCCCAGCCACTGTCCTCTCACTGCCCTGCTCCTTCATGTCTCTTCCTAAATCTCCTGGAAGGGATCCCCCCTCCCCCGGCCCTGGGCTTTCTCTCTGCCTTTGCTCCTCTCCCCAGTTCTCCTGGTTCTCAGCGAAAAACCACAGACAAGAACACAGGTCAGGGGGACAGTCAGTGGTGGGTGGGGCGAGGTGGTGGAGAGAAGCAGAAAGGGTGGTGGGCTGAGGCACTGGGAAGGCGCACAGATGAATCATGCTTCTTTTGTCACATGTGTACACAGAGACAAAAGCCTGGAAGGAAGTGCATCAAAATACTGACAGTGTCTGTTTTTAAATAAACTGTTATTTCTTTCTTACTACAAAAGCAGTACAAACTTATTGGAAAACTGCATAAAATAGATTAGCAAGAAGAATAAAATTCTAAGCATCTATAATTTTATTGCCCCGAGATAACCCACTTTTAATACATCCCCCTTGCCGTCCTCCTCCCTCCCCCTCCCACCTTTCCTTCCTTTCCTTCTCACTCTCTCTATTCTGCATCTATCAATTTGTCTATTTAACCTACCTACCTACACGTGCTTTCTGAATTACCTGTCTCCTAACATACTCTGTCACAGAAATACGGTACTGCGTACCACAACTTGTTTTTCTTGGTACATAGACATTGAGAAGTTCTTTTCAGGTCATGAAACATTTTCTACCGTATCATCTTTCGTAACTACATAGTGTTCCATTGCATGGTTTACCACACCTTATTTAATCAATTTCCTGTTACTGGACATTTAGGTCACTTCTCAAAATTTTGCAATGATAAATAACATTGTAACGAACATGCTTAGAGTTAAATCCACGATTTTGAATTTAAATTTTAACGTCTTATTCTCAAAAAGTTGAAAAATTTCAAACACATAGATATATATGATATGCAAAATGTATACATGTGCGTATGTGTGTGTGTGAGCGTGTATGTATATGTACTTATAAAGAACACCTAGGTACTCATCACTCACCTTCAACAACCATGAACTTAGACAATCTTGGTTTTCCTATAACAGGGCGTGGCAAATGCAGCATATAGGTCAAATCCAGGCCACTGTCTTTCATCTTTTTTGTGAATAAAGTTTTATGGGCACACAGCCAGTTATGAAAGAGTGACAGGCAGGGCAGGCAGAACTTACCAGGCCTTCCTGGGTTCACAAAAGAAGTGACATTTAAAACCCCAGGCATGAACTACCCTGGCAGTCATTATGGTTGGAGGTTGCTGGGCACCCACATCGCACAGCTGGAGGCCGGCGGATGAAGGGCAGCCCTGTCCTGGGAGCGGATGCTGCACGCTCCCGCCTCACCTGGGCCGCTGATGCTCACGCTGCAGCACTGTCCACCCGCTGCCGCCTCCCACGTGCCGCACCTTCCCAGTCTGTGCTTGGCCTTCCGGACGCCGCAGGCGGGCTCTGCTCTGGGAGGGGCCCATGGGGGAGGGGCAGGCCGGGTGGGGTGAAGAACCCATTCTGGGCTGGGGAGGGGCTTCGGGGGAGCCCTAGCAGGAGGCGGGGTGCCTGCTCTCCGCCCAGCCCCCTTTGCTGGCTTTAAACCCTGACAGCGGGGGTGGGAACCCCGATAAACCTAGGGACTCATACGGACTGGGGGTGTGTAGCTCACTGCCCAGGTGGAGCCTGGGGGTGAGGGCTTCTCCTGGGAGCCCAGCCTGGTCTGGGCCGGGATGGGGGTCAGAGGTGGGACAGTGGTCCCAGCTGCAGAGAAGGTCCAGGCAGGCCCCAGAGAAGGGCCGGGTGGGACGAGGCGGGGTCCTGACGGCCGAGGGGCAGGCAGAGTCTGGCTGAGGGCACAGCAGCCCTGGGGAGGGTCAGGGAGACACCAGCAGGGCAGCCTCGTGTGCTCTGGGGGCCTTGCCAGGCCACAAGCCCGAGCCAGCTGCAGATACGCCGGGACCCAGGTTGCACACTCTCTGAGGCTGGACAGGAGTCATGCTTTCTGGAAGCCAATACCCCCGCAGGTGGTCCCCGGGATCTGGTGTGGACTTGAGGCCCCCCTGGGACCTGAGCTCCACCTGGTGAGCAGGGAAGGATTGGGGGGCATCCTGGACCAATGGACACTGAGTTTTCAACCAGAGTGATTGACTTACCTTCCACTGGAACAGTTAAGTTTCCCCCCAGTAGTGGAGACCCCAAAATGAAGTTAAATTCAGTTTTAATGAATAAGAAAAGTGATACCCCCCTCCCACCTGAGTTGTAGTTAATAGTGCCTAGCCCTGTGCTAACGTGGGTGGTGGGCTCCTGAAGCCCCAGAGGTTGCCTGGTCTAGCCGTGGGCCAGCTCTCCCAGACCTGCTTGTCTAGTCCCTGGGTTGGAGGGCGCTGTCCAGGATGGAGTCTCCTTTGAGAGCCTGAATTACAAACGGACAATGGCCAGACCAACCGCATATGCAAACAGAACCCTGACCCACAACCTGCTGTGACCAGCCCAGGAAACCAACCCCTTCTCTGCAGTAACCAGCCCAGGAAGGCAGCTGCTGTAAGTCGGACTCTACTATATAGGAAATCAGACAACTGTCTCTAGGAACCAGGAAGTGAAACAATAACCCCTATAACAATTGGCCCCAAACAACCAGGACATGGTTAATAACTGGCAGCATCTCTAATTTCTGTCCCTGTTTCCAACCTTCCAGAGGAAGCCAAATATGCACCCCAACCAATGACATGGGACGCCCCAATGGTAGTTAGCCCACCCCCACTTCCCTGGGCCCCCAGCCTCGGAGCAGGGCGCTCTGGAGGCATCCCTCTGTCCACCGTAAAGCTCCCCGCTCCCCTGCCTGCCTCAAGTCTCTGCCAAACCCAGGTGGTCGTGGCGGAGTCCCTCGCTAGAGCCAGCTCTGGGTGAGCAGCCTTTGCCTCATTTGGGTGGACTTTGTTCATTCCACACCAGTGCAAGGAGGACGACGAGAGAAGGGAGGACCAGGCCACAGGCTCTGCACAAGCGCTCCTGATTCTTCACCTCTGCAGAGGACACAGAGGTGACAAGAACCTCTGAAATACTCTGGACAGCTCACCCAGCCTCATCAAGTGGGGGTTCTGGGGCTAAGTCCTTGGCATCCGAAGAGTTCGATCCCTGTGGATGCCACAGGAAGTCCTGAGAAGGACCCACGTACAGGGCAGATGATCTGGGCTTGGTCCCATCCCACCATGTCCTATCAGGTACCTTTTGGCAAAATTACTGACCTGCTAGAGCCTCTGTCTCCACCTCTCTGCAATCGGGATGCCACAGTCTTCCCTACCAGGGGGCGGTGGTGCCGATGGGGAGCTGATGGTGTAGCTCACAGAAGACCCTAAGCCGTGGCTGTCTTGGTTTCCCCAGAGCGATAGAAACAGCTCACACGCACGTTAGCACGAGGTTTCGGACACGTGATGCTGCCGGTGTGCTAGGTCATTTCCAAGCAGGCCCAGAATGGGACTCAGAGACCTCTCATCCCTAAGACGGTACCATCTGTCCCCAAGGGCCCTTGGCTGTGGCTCTCAGGTGTGGCTGGAGCTCTGTCCCAACCAGGCCCCTCTGCCACTTGCCTGTCTCCCCATGGCCTTTAAGCTCCATGAGGCAGGCAAGTACCCATCCTGTCCAAATCCCAGCTCCTGGGCAGTGTTGGGTAGAGGGCCGAGACCTCTAAGTGCCATTTAATCACTGAGTGGACGTGCCAGCCGCCATCCCTGGGCCCAGACGGTGGGTCCTTCCTGCACAATCAGTCCTCAGGCTGCCTCCCAAGGAGCTGGCAGGCAGAACTCCTCGGCGGGTTAACAGAAAACTGGGAGGGCATCTTCCCAGGAAAATGACCCACGTCCTCATGCAGCTGATCTGGAAAATTACTGAACTGCATAGAAAATGCCCCTCTAAGTCCCCAGATCTGTCGTCTCATCACCCACCAGTGGTCCAGCCTTGGTAGCGGGGCAAAGAGAATAACGAGGAGGGGTGAGCTCACAGCACCACAGCCCCTCTGCTCCTACTCCACCCCGGGCTTGCCCGGGGGGCTGAGCTGCGTGGGCTCCGCTTCTGACCAGCACGAGCAGCAGACTTGTTTTGCCCACCGTTGTCGGTCTTTAAACGGCTGCCCGGCGCACTGCAGGATGGAGTGTGAGATGCACTTGGATCGACAGTTAGGTGGGCCTCGGCCTCAGATGCCAGGTCAGGGGGCGCAGCTCCGGTGGGGCGTCTGGCCCAGGGAGGAAAGACTGTCTCCCTGCCCACTCCCTGCACCCGCCTCTGCCCAGCTGCGCTCTCTCTGAAGCTGGATCTTGGCAGGCGTGAGGCCTCTCCGCTGGCCAAACAAGGCTGGCAGACCCCTGGGGCTGAGCTGTCGAATACCACTCAGGCGGGGGGCTGTCCCTCCCCCTCCAGCACAGCTCAGACTCCGAGACGCCCCGGAAGACCACCTGGTGGGAGTGACGTCAGACCCTCAGGGGCCGCGTACTGACTGAGGCTGGGTTTGGCTGGCGGACAAGGCACAAACAGAGCGCACCGGTGACTGAACCTCTTTCGGTTGGAAGGAGATGTGGGCTTTACTTGCATCACTCCTCCTGGGGATGGTGGAGGGCAGCTGGAGGGATGACAACCTATTTTTAAAGACTCCAGTGGAAAAGTCTTCTCACAGCTGTGAAAATACTCTCCAGGGTCAGTCCTCCTGGCCCGCGCTTGGAGTCTCCGTTACCGTTGGTGGTGGCAGTGTTTATTCCAGAGCCAGGGAAGCTTTCGCCTCTTCCCTGAAAGAGCCCGAGGTGGAAACACAACCCAAGGCCTAAAACACCGAGTGATTTTCATACCCTCCCTTGGATCGTAAAGTGAGCTCAGGCACCGCGGCCAGCTCTTTCCCTTTGGCATTTCTCTAAACATCTAGAGCAATCGCTGAGATTCTGATGCTGACATCCGCTTGGAGGGAGCGATCACTGTTTTGTTCTATACGTTTGCAGTGCTCCCCTTGTGAGCACTTTATCAGAGAGCTGGACAAATAGAATCTGGGCCTCTGGATAAACGTCCATAAAAATCTGAAATCCAAAAGCGCCCTTTGATTCCCTGCTCTGATGTTCCACCTGGGACATCTGGAAGCATCCATTGCCTACGTTTTCTAGCTTAAACTCTAAGCTCTCATTACAGATTACCTCACAAAACCTTCAGCTAAGTCCTCAGAATCACATTTATGGAGGGTTTTTAATCTGCATCGTATCTTCATGTGCATGTTTCTGCTTCCGTTCCTTCCATGGTCCTGGAGGAGGGGGGAGGGCAGACTATCTTGTCTTACACGTGAAGAAGAAGAAACTCAGAGGTTTTCGGAACCGCCCACACCACTCGTTCCTACAAGTCAGAAGATGTCTCAGATACAAAGAGGCACCTGTGTGGTCAGAGGGGAAGCATCTGAAGGGAACTTGTCCTTGTTCCCGGGTACGAGTGTTAAAATGGGCTTCCGCTAGGCATTGTGTGTATCTATGATCGCTTTAATTGGTCCCCATATAAAACGGTCCTTTCTGTTGGTTTTCTTCAGCAAGTTGTAACCATAGGCTCTCTTCTGTCTCTTTCTCAGGGGGAATACAGTCTCACTCAGGGAGAGGATAAAGCACAAGTTATCGGGAGCTAAACCTGCACCGCAATTATGTGACGTATTCCACCCCTCCCCCAAAGAAAAGCCAACTTTCGATTAAGCACTCTTGTGGGTTACCTGGATTTTGTGTCTTTTATGGCAAGTTGTTGAGCATTCCTGAACCCCAGGCACCCCCTCTGCAGCCGGGGGCAGTGCTAGGAGAGGACCTGCCCTGAGTTCAGCTGGGGAGATGCAGTGAGCTCGTATGTGTGCAGTGATCACCTTAGTGGCTGCTGACTGTCTCGTGTGTGCGGTGAGGCAGTGTGAGTGGGTGGAGAGGGCAGAGGCAGAGCAGAGAGGAGCCAGATGCAGTTTCCTGACTGAGGCTGAACGTGAGCTCCGGGGTCAGACGTGGACGTGGAGACAGGACCAGGCAGGACGGCGCGGAGAAGTGACACTCTGACACTTTGTGTTCCCGTGGATTTTGCCCTGGAGCCAGTGGTGTGCTGGTAAACGCTTATTGACAAGCTCTCTGAAAAGTAAAAAGCCCTGATTTGTAGCATCTGCCGATTTCTCTGGTGTAAATGCTCCCAGGGTGGCAGATGTCAGGCTACTAACAGCAGAACTGGGAAGATGAACGGGCAGCTCTTAGGAGCCCAGGCTGCCTCTGGGACGGCACTGGAAGGGCATCTGACACCAAGGGCAGGGGTCAAGGGATGGGAGTTCACGGCCACTTCACATCCATTGTCTCATGGGGTCCTCTTCATGGCTTCACAGGGAGGGGCCCTTGGAGCACAAGCAAGTGAGCTCGGGGGCTCCCCTGCCGGGTGCACCTGGTGTGCACGTCGGCTGCGACCAGCTTCTCTGTGCCCAGGTGTGGCCATGGCACCTCGGCACCAAGGAGCTTGCGAGCCACTTGTTTCATCTCTGGGTCAAAGCGGGACTCTGTTTTAAGAGGTGCGCTGGGGAGGTGGTCCTGTAGCTCCCTGCCTTTCATGAGGCCCTGGTGTTGCTGGACAGTCTGGCTCATTGGAGGAATTCCTTCATCTTTCCTTTCCTCCCTCCCACCCTCTGGGGGCTGCAGCGCCACCAAACGTCCCCTCCGTCTTCCACGCAAAAAGCCTCTCATGTTTGACAGCAGAGTATCATCCCAAACAGGGGCCTCGAGACTGGGAAGAAGGCGTTGCTAAGGGAACTGATGCTTCTCCCCAAGCCACGTTGCTGAAGTTAAATGCATTCCCCCGTGTACACAGATCAACAATCTGGAAAATTTAAACATCCTTTTACAGATTGAATTTTTGCAGTAAACGAGCTCTGAAAATCGCCCATGATAACAGCCAGGGGCCGGTCCCCATTTTCCTGACACCCTTTCCCTGCCTGGTCTTCGTCAGGGCCCTGCGGGTGGGTCACAGAGTCCCCATCATTGACATCCTTGGGCTAATTTTCCGGGCTCTGTTATTCTTTTTTCCTCTCACCTTCTCACATCGCTGTTTCCCTAACCAAAGCCTCTGGACAGTGCCCTCTACCTGGGGCTGCCTTAGCACATTTTCTGGCTGCCCTTTCGGTCTGGAGGCCTCTTTTGTGCCATCCTTCAAGGCCCAGTCCAAGGCCCAGCTCTTTCTTTTTTTCTTTTTTGTTTTTACATCTTTATTGGAGTATAATTGCTTTACAATGCTGTGTTAGTTTCTGCTTTATAACAAAGTGAATCAGTTATACATATACATATGTCCCCATATCTCTTCCCTCTTGCGTCTCCCTCCCTCCCACCCTCCCTATCCCACCCCTCCAGGCGGTCACAAATCACCGAGCTGATCTCCCTGTGCTATGCGGCTGCTTCCCACTAGCTATCTACTTTACGTTTGATAGTGTATATATGTCCACGCCTCTCTCTCGCTTTGTCACAGCTTACCCTTCCCCCACCCCATATCCTCAAGTCCATTCTCTAGTAGGTATGTGTCTTTATTCCCGTCTTACCCCTAGGTTCTTCATGACATTTTTTTCCTTAAGTTCCATATATATGTGTTAGCATACGGTATTTGTCTTTCTCTTTCTGACTTACTTCACTCTGTATGACAGACTCTAGGTCTATCCACCTCATTACACATAGCCCAGCTCTTTCATTCATAAACCACCGGAGGCTGTGTCTTCACGTGGCTCCTTCCCGACTGCTGTGAGGTCGCGTGGAGTCCTGCCTCACCAGGCAGGGAAGACTGGTTTGCTCACCGATGGCTCACCCTCTGGGGAGTCCTGACAGCTCTTCTCCCATATTCACCGACGTCCAGGATACCAGCCCTGGAGTCAGATGGGCGGGGCCCCGGCCCTCCACTTCCATGCTGTATGTTTAAACCTCGTCTGTTGTGAAAAAGAACACACTAGAGAAAGACGAGTCAAATGTCAGTGCCTGGAGTTGTGGATTATGTGGCGTGAACCACCCAGGTGGAGAAATGGAGCCACGTGAAGCCCCAGAAGCACAGGAGATCACTGTCGAAATGGGTAAGACCGGGGGGAAGGGTGAGGAATTTGAGAGCTCCCTTGTCGTGCTATGTCAATAAAGCTCTTTTTGGCCAGTGTAGTTCACTGAGCACTGACTCAGTTTCCCCATCCAGCAAATGGCGTCAGCCACTGCCACTACCTGATCCATCCTTGGGTGTACTGGGCAAATCACTGAAAGTAAGGAAAGCTCTGATGTCGGTGCCAGGAGCCAGGTGTCATCTTTAGTTCTGTTATAGGTGGCCCCTTCGGCTGAAATAGCAGAGAGCAATTTAGATTCCCTTCAAACCATCAGAAGCCTCTTCCTTTCTTACTTCAGGAGGCCTTGATTTCTATATCCTTGAAGGAATACTGGTGTTTTGAAACAGTCCAGCCTCTGGCTTTGCGGAATCCAACCTGAATCCCCATGTTAATGAAGTGAGTCATACTTGGGCTAAGGATCCCTTTGTTCCAGGGAGAAAATGATTTCTACTGAGTGATAATCTATTTAAAAATGATTACATCTGATTAGCCATTCTTTTATCTCCCACCAGTGCTTATACTTTAATAATGTCTTAAGGAAGAACATTTAGTAGGGGTGTGCAAAAAAAAGGAGACGTTTTCCTCGGCTGACCCTGAAGGAGTCCTCTGGGATTGGTTCATCTTCCGGAATGCCTAACTCTTGGAGTTGTGAAATATTTTATGCCTCCCTGACTCGTGGGCACCTAAACTTTGCCTGTTATATACGGCAGACGTCTTTTGCCCTCCTGCCGATCCGAGCGTGTCGCAGTGAGCTTGGGTGCTGCGTGATCCCCTCCCAGCTGAAAGCCTTCTGCACCAGAGAAGGTTGGTATTTGCATAGCAATTAGTTTGTATTCCTACACAAATTTTCATGGATTCAAGTTCTTCATAGAAAGAATGAACCAAAGGGTAAACTGCACCACAGATTAAAGGGCTCATGTCAGGCAATTCTTTGAACAGTTTTTTATGATTTGGAACCATCATTATTTGTAATATTCTCTGAAAAGCCAGCAAATAATTGTTTTCCCCCTACTGATTTCGTTCTTCTCCTCCTAGCAAATATTGATTCTCTTCCCCCCCTCCAAACTCGGTCCTGAATGGAACTGAAATTAACAGGGCTGCTTTTGTTTTAATACAATGAACAAAAACTTGTGTTTGGAGAGTTCTTGTCCTGCCAAAACATCTGTGCATGGCCCAGATGGCAACCGGGTTCTGGAAATAGGGCCTGTGAGTTAGACGCTTCTGCCGAGTCAGCAGAGAGAGGGAATATGCTGAATTTTTATAGGCCCTACAAAAATAGTAACTTTTGAAAACTTCTTGGCAACAGAGGGCTTTTTTTTTTCTTCTAATGTGCTAAGAATGTGGGACTTCCCCATTAGATAACTAAGTAGAGAAAAGCCCAATTTATCATCAGAAAGTCTGCTCATAAGTAGTGCTTTAACACTTTGTATCATTAACATATATTAACGTGAATGATGTCACTATGTAAGAGGTATTGATATTTCCTCCTTATTGGTGGTAGAGCTATTCTAATCTCTAGGAATTTTTCCTTGCATTGAAAGGAAGTTATAAAGGGGGACTTTATTTGTCAGGAACGTCAAGTGGGGAGATTTTTGTAAAAGATATAGAGGAATTCCCAGGTTGTGTCTTGGAAACTTTTTCTTTGTTATTCCCAGCATTTCCCAAACTGCCAAAACTTTCAACTTCTTGGATGGGACCCGTAGCTTAAGTTATGTCTGAGAAGCGGCAAGAGGCCCTGATGGTTCTTTCTTCAACCCGCAAAACTTTATTGAGTGCCAAATGTGTACCATAGGCCATGAGTAAATGGCAAAGGACAGAGAAAGGAGGGTATAACTCATCATGTTGCATGCAGTTCAGTTTCCTAGACAGTGTCAGGTCCTGGAGTTAATCGTGTGATTTAATTCTTAAAAAGGCGAGTGTCTTAATGCTGTCCTGGTTGTGGGAGAATGGTCTGCCCTTCCTTCTCAGAAAGCAAGTGTCTCTCAATTCATTATGACAGGGTTTTGAACTTCAAATCAAATTATTCTAGGTATACTTTTGTATTTCACTCCTTTGGTTTAAAATTGTATTTGTGAGTCTTATTCAAGTGTAGTTGTTGTTTGTTCATTTTTATTGCTGTAAGTATTCCAGTATATTGGATTCATACAGTTTACTTATCTGTTCTGTTTTTTGACTGAATTTTCCAGTGAAGTTCTCTAGATCTGGAGTTTTATTTGAGGGAGAAATTTTACTTATAAGTCAGTTTCCTTAGTGATTATAGGCTTTCCACTTCTTCTTAAGTGTTGACAAGTTTTTATAAATTTCCCATTTCATCTAAATTTTCAAACTTATTTGCAAAAATTATTGGATTTCTTAAATAATATCGTTATTATCTTTCCCATATCTGAAGACCTGTAATGATGTCCCTTTTCTCATTTTTGACATTACCTATTTATGCCTTCTTTCTTTATTCCTAATGAATCTCACCAGAGTACTGACACTAATATTAGTTTTTTCAAATAACCAATGTGTAAATCTGCTCTAATAAATGTTTTCTTTTTTATTCTCTTAATCTGTAGTCCTTTTATTATTCTTTGTTGATATTTTTGTTGTATTTATTCTGGTGTTCTTTTCCAAATATTCTGAGATGAATGGTTAGCTCATTAATTTTTAGTGTTTTTTTCCCTCAGAGACATTATGAGGCTATATTTTGCCCTCTAAATACAACACTACCTACATCTCACAATTCTGTTAAGTAATATTTGTTGTTGTTCAGTACAAATAACTTCCTATTTCTCTTGTGATTGTTTCAAACCTATGGGTTATTCAGAAGCATATTAATTTCCAATAATATGTGGATTTCTAGCTATCTTGCTATTATTACAGGCATACTTTGTTTTATTGCATTTCACTGTATTGTGCTTTGCACATATTATGTTTTTGCAAATTGAAGGTTAGTGACACCCCTGCTTTGAGCAAACCTATTGGTGTCATTTTTCTAATAGCATTTGCTCACTTTGTGTCTCTATGTCACATCTTGGTAATTCTCACAATATTTCAAAACTTTCATTATTATTTTGTTATGTGATCTGTGATCAGTGATCATTGATGCCACTACTGTAATTGTTTTGGGGCACCATAAAAGATGGTGAACTTAATTGATACATGTGTGAATCTGCTCTACTGAACTGCTCTACTGAATGGCTGTCTCCTCATCTCTCTTGCTTCCTTCCAGCCTCCCTATTCCCTGAGACACAACAATATTGAAATTAGGCCAATTAAAAACCCTACAATGATCCCTAAGTGTTCAAGTGAAAGGAAGAGTCACAAGTTTCTCACTTTAAGTCAAAAGCTAGAAATGATTAAGCTGATTGAGGAAGGCCTGTCAAAATCTGAGACAGGCCTAGAGCTAGGCATCCTGTGCCAAATTGTGAAAGCAAAGGACAAGTTCTTGAAGGAAATTAAAAGTGCTGCTCTGAGGAACACACGGACAATGAGAAAGTAAAACAGCCTTATTAGGAGAAAGTTTTAGTTGTCTGGATAGAAGATCAAACCAGCTACAACATTCTCTGAAGCCAAAGCCTAAGCCAGAGCAAGATTCTAACTCCCTTCAATTCTGTGAAGGGCAAGAGAGATGAGAAAGGTGCAGAAGAAAAGTTTGAAACTAGCAGAAGTTGGATCATGAAATTGAGGGAAAGAAGCCATTTTTATAATGTAAAAGTGCAAGTTGAAGCAACAGGTGCTGATGTAGGAGCTGTAGCAAGTTATCCAGAATTATCTTATCTAGCTAAGATAATTCATGAAGGTGGCTACACTGTACGATAGATTTTCAATGTAGATGAAACTACCTTCTATTGGAAGAAGATGCCATCTAGTACTTTCACAGATAGGAGAAGTCAATGCTTGGCATCATAGCTTCAAAGCACAGGCTGACTCTCTTGTTAGGGGCTAATGCAGCCAGTGACCTTAAGGTGGAGCCAATCTTCATTTATCATTACAAAAATCCTAGGGTCCTTAAGAATTATGCTAGATGTACTCTGCCTGTGCTCTAGAAATGGAAAAGCAAAGCCTGGTTTACTGTTTACAATGTGGTTTACTGAATATTTTAAGCCCACTGTTGAGATCTGCTGCTCAGAAAAAGAGGTTCCTTTCAAAATATTACTGCTCGTTGACAGGGCACCTGGTCACTCAAGAGCTCTGATGGAGATGTACAATGAGGTTCATGTTGTTTTTATGTCTGCTAACACACATCCATTCTGTAGCCCATGGGTCAAGGGGTAATTCTGAGTTTCAAGTCTTATTATTTAAGAATTACCTTTTGCAAGGCTATAGCTGCCACTGATGGTGATTCCTCTGATGGATCTGGGCAAAGTCAACTGAAAACCTTCTGGAAAGGATATACCATTCTAGATACCATTAATAACACTTGTGATTCATAGGAAGCAGTCAAAATATTAACACCAATAGGAGTTTGGAAGAATTGGATTCCAACCTTCATGGATGACTTTGAGGGGTTCAAGACTTCAGTGCAAGAAGTAACTGCAGATGTGGTGGAAACAGCAAGAGAGCTAGAATTAGAAGTGGAGCCTCAAGATGTCACTGAATTGCTGCGATCTCATGATACAACTTACATGAGATGACGAGTTGCTTCTCATGGATGAGCAAAGAAAGTGGTTTCTTGAGGTGGATCTACTCCTGGTGACAATGCTTTGAAGACTGTTGAAATTACAGCAAAGGATTTAGAATATTACATAAACTTAGTTGATGAAGCAGCAGCAGGGTCTGAGAGGATTGACTTTAATTTTGAAAGAAGTTCTACCGTGGGTAAAATGCTATCAAACAGCATTGCATGCTACAGGGAAATCTTTCATGAGAGGAAGTGTCAATCGATGCAGCAAACTTCATTGTCTTATTTTAAGAAATTCCCACAGTGACCCTAACCTTTAGCAACCACCACCTTGATCAGTCAGTAGCCATCAACATCGAGGCAGGACCCTACACCAGCAAAAAGATTATGTTTAGTTGAAGGCTCAGATGATGGTTAGCATTTTTCAGCGATAAAGTATTTTTAATTAAGGTATGAACTTTTAAAAATATATAATGGGGCTTCCCTGGTGGCGCAGTGGTTGAGAGTCTGCCTACCGATGCAGGAGACACGGGTTCATGCCCTGGTCCGGGAAGATCCCACGTGCCGCGGAGCGCCTGGGCCCCTGAGCCATGGTCGCTGAGCCTGCGCGTGCAGAGCCTGTTGCTCCGCAACGGGAGAGGCCACAACTGGGAAACCAAGATATTCATGACTCACTTTATTGTGATATTTGCTTTATTATGGTGGTCTGGAAGCAAACCCACAATATCTTTGAGGTCTACCTGTACTTTGTAGCTTAATCTCTGTAGTGAGAGAACTTGCCCTCTGTAATTCATCCCTTGCTCTATGGCACAGTATATGGTCAATTAGAAAAAGTGTCCCATATGGATTTGAGAAAAATGTGTATTCTGCTGTTGATGGGCAGAATTCTTGATATATGTTCATTAAATTTGTTAATTTTACTGTACAAACCTGTATACTCACTAATTATTGATCTGCTTTATTTATCTATTACTGAAAAAAGTGTGTTGAAATCTCCTATTATGAGTATATATGTGTCTGTTTCTCTGAGGTCCTGTTAACATTCCCTTTGTATGTTTCAACGCTATGTTATGAGGTGCATATAAATGTAACACTTCATTGTCATGTATTTTATTTCTATTTTTTAACGCCATAGTACGTTGTTATGGTCATTTAGTCAGTTTATTTACATCCCCCATATATGTTCTTTGCTCCTTGAGGTTTAGATCATTCATCTGAGATTATTTTCCCTTAAAAATTTCCTTTAGTGAGGGTCTGCTGGTGGGAAATTCTCTGTTGTGTTTTATTTGTTTATCCGAAAATGTCTTTATTTCTTCCTCATTCTTGAAAGATATATTTTCTGATTATAGCATTCTAGAATTCTAGATTGCCATTTTTTCCCCTCAATACACTGAAGATTTCATTCCACTGTTATCTGGCTTCTGTTGTTGTTAAGAAGTTAGCTAACTTATATTCCTTTGAATAAACTACTTTTTTTTTCCTCTTTTAGATTTTAGATATTTTTCCCTTGTCTTTAATGAAATGCAGTCTCATTAGAGAATGTGTCTAGCTTTAGTACTTAAACTTAATGTTCATTTATCAACTGTTCTATTAAATATTTTACTTCTCTGCTTCTCTGTGGTACATTTTGGATAATTTCTTCTGAGTTTTCTTCCAGCTTTCTCATTCTCTCCTCAGCGGTATCAAATAACTTGTTAATTATACCCTGTATTTTGATGTCGATTATTGTATTTTAAATTTCTATAAGTTCTGAATCTTTTTCAAATCTGCTAAGACACATGCTCCAGTTTCCTGTGTGCTGTAGAGATTTTCAAGCTTGTGTTTTACTTCTTTGAACATAGTACAGACGTATATTAAAATCTGTGACTGAAAATGACAGTCACAGAAAAAGACTGAATCTTTTCAGGTCAGATTTCACAATTTATTCTTTCTACATGCCTCACTGATGGTGACTTGTTTTGTCTTGTGTTTGATCAGTTTTTACGGGAAGCACTCTTTTCTTAAAAATTTATGTGGACATTCTTTGAGGCTTAAAATGAAGAATGTACTCCTCCAGAGACAATATGCATTCTTTTCTGTACAATTTTTAGGGGAATTTATAGTACAGGAACACCTTAAAATAAATTCAAAACTTGAGGATTTATGAACCACACAGGTGACGTAAATTTGGGCTGCAAATTCTACTAGGGCTGGTATCGTTAATACTTTCTCAGGGACTGTATTACCCCTGCTCTGATCAGAACCAGAACAGTTTTTCTGCTATGGCTTTTTCTGTTTTTTCCTTACCCAGGAAGATATAGTCCTTTGTAGACCAAACTTTGCAGACATGAAGAATGGGAGTCTTCAGTCATACTTCTCCACGTGGTGGGGCTGATCTTTGACTTCAACTTCCCCATTCACAACCCCATCCTCTTACTTACATGACCTTATTCTCATATGTTGAATTCTCCCTCTATTTAAAACCCCATTAATTTGTTCTTATAATTTTTAAAATTAATGTTTATTTAGGTTTATGTACATACTTGTTAATTTTGTTGCTCTTTATTCCTACCTGTATTTCTAGCTTTCTCTCTGAAATCATTTTCTTCTTCTTGAGGAAAATTTTAGCATTTTCTTCAATAATAGAGTGATGTTGATGAAGTTTCTCAGTTTTTGTCTGTGAGTGGGTAGTCATTATTTTACTTTCATTCTTAAAAGATTTTTTCACTGAGAATGTGACATTAGGTTGATAGTTCTTTTCTTTGAGTACCTTAAAGGCACCTTAAAAACTCTTTCTCTTCTAACTTTCACTGTTTCTGTTGGGACTGTTCAGTTGTCCATATAATAGTTGCTCTTTTGCAGATAATAATTTCTGTTTCCAGTTGTTTTTAAAATTGTCTTTGTTCTTCTGCATTTTCATTGTGAAGTGTCTAGGTATGATTTACTTTTTCTTTATCTAGTTTGGAGTTCACTAAACTTTGTGAATCATTTGTAAATTGATGTCTTTCATCAGTTATGCAAAATTCTCAGTTATTATCTTTTCAAATATTGCTTCTGCCCTACTCTCTCTCTTCTCTTCTCTTCTCTCCTCTCCTCTCCTCTTCTTCTCTTCACTCTCTCTGGAACTTAAACTTAACATACATCAAATTTCTCACTCAATTCTCTCTATATCTTACCTTTTTAACTTTTCTTCCTTTGTACTTCATTTTGGATATTTGTTTCTTATCTGTCTTCTAGTTCACCAATTCTCTCTTCAGCTATGCATTTCAAAACTGCTGTTAAACCCATCCATTCAGTTTTTTTGAAAAGAAAATCAGTTATATCAGTTATTCTATTTGTCAATACTTTTTAAATTTTGGAGGTCCTTCAGGAGTATTTTCCAGTTCTCTGCCAAAATTTTCACTCTTGTCCTTATCCTCCTTGAGCACAATTCTTTTAGAGCCTGTGTCTTTTCATCTCAGTATGTGAAGCACATGCTTATCTTTTTAAATTGACTGCTGTTTCTGCTGGGTTTTGTTTGTATTGTCTTATCTCCTATGCCTGGTTATCTTTGATTTTGTGCTGGGCATTGTGTTTGAAAAGTTGTTGTAGAATTAATTGGAGAGCTAGGGATGATGCTATTTTCATTCAGAAAATATTTTCATTGTGTCTGTCAGGCACCTAGGGATACTAGCAAGGGGGCAATTACCTGAGATTTTTTGGAGTGATTCAGAGGACTCACAACCAACTACAGTCTGTCCAAGGGCTCCTTTACTTCGAATTCACCTTACATTCAGATACAGCATGTTTGATTCCTGTTCTAAATGATGGGGGCTTAACAGTGCCTCCAGTCTCAGTGGGCTCTGGTCTCTAATTTTTGAATCCTAACCCTGGAGGCTGTCAAAAGGATGAACATGAATCCAAACGCTGGGCTCAGCTCTGTGGAATTCTTTCTTCTTCCAGATCATAGTCTGGTAATTTTTCATTACCTGTCATTTTATGTTTGCTATCTTATCTTCATTATTTTGCTAACACCTCTAAGTAGATGGTTTTCTTATATTTTATCTAGCTTTTCTATTTGTCCTCAGAGTGGAAAGTTTTTTACAATTACCTAGTTTGCCATTTCTGGCATTGTAAGTCATTGTGTCATTAAATATATATATCTTTTGGTTAAAGACTTCTAATTTAATTG
The DNA here is from genome assembly GCF_003031525.2 of Neophocaena asiaeorientalis asiaeorientalis. Taxonomy (NCBI): domain Eukaryota; kingdom Metazoa; phylum Chordata; class Mammalia; order Artiodactyla; family Phocoenidae; genus Neophocaena; species Neophocaena asiaeorientalis. Next base: position 1,624,206 of record NW_020171809.1, on the reverse strand, counting down.
CTCTGTGCTAAGAAAACTTTATTTGTATGACAGTTTTTGAAATTTGATAAAACTTCATTTATGATCTAGCTCATGGTCAATTTTTATGTAAGTGCTTCACGTGTGCTTGGGGAAAATGCATCTTCTCTAACAGTTAAGGATGTATTTCTACATGTGCCTTATAAATAAGGCATTTTATGATTACATTCTAATAGTCTATATAGTTATGAACTTTAATCTTTTAAAGCTATCAAGAAAGGTATACTGCAGACTATTACTAAAAAGTTTATTTAATCAAAATTTCCTTATAGTTCTCAAAATATATAAAGCAAAAGTCAGTAGACTGTTTTATTAGGTTCCTAAATGTTCCCAGTCTGCCATACTTTCAGAATTCATCTACCCTCTCAAATTTCTTGGTGACTATGAACTTGGCTTCTAAATAGTTTTTTTCATATTTTATGCGTATTTGTCTCACTAGAGTCATTGCTCTTGCCACCCACCTGCCTCTTCTTCACCCTGATGCTGCATCCCATGCTTCTGTTGAGTTTGTGTTGCCTGCGCACATGGGTAGCCCATGTGGGCTGTATTGCACTTCTTCATCAAGCTGTCTCTCTCCTTTCTCCACCTCCGCCATGTGGGCTGTATGGCTGGGCTGAGTCTAGTGAGTGTGTGGATGTGTGGGCTTGCTGGAGACTTCCCTCTAAATGCATGGCCAGGAATGGTCCCCCAGCAAGCTCGGGTGTTGTGGAGGTTCCTTGTGGCAAAGATCTCACTTCACTCACTGTGCTGTCCTTTCCCAGTCGCCCTGGTGCGAGTGCTTGGCCAGCTGCTCTGGACATGGGTCGCTGGTGGAATTCCCACGTCCTGCCTTTGCTTCCCAGTAGCTGCTTCCAGATTGTCCTTCCATGCCTCTCCTCTGCTGGTGCAATCTCAGGGGCTTATGTGTCTGCAATGAGATATCTTTGCAGAGGCATGGAAGGGAGGCATGGCCGTGGAGGCCAGGCATTAGGGAGGTCCTTTGCTTTCCCTGCATTTGCCCTGGTGGCCTCTGTTACACAGGGGATGCCCACTCTTCTCCGTATCTTTGCTCAGCAGGGGCTGTGCCTGGGGGAGCAGGAGCCACTGACCGCTGCCCCCTGCTGCTTGGCATGGCTCACAAAGTGTGTCCATGTGGACCTCTCAGACTGTCCCCAGCCTGCCCTGGTCTCCAGGCCCTCCAGCTCCAGGCTGGGGGGTTTCCCATAGTAACCATCGCAGTGCACCCCCTCTGGGCCTGCACGGACCACGGGTCAGATTCAGATTGCCCGGACCCATTTTGTGCTCAACTCATCCTATCTGTGTCATGCGTTGCAGAGATTTCTCAAAGACTGTTTCATTTACAATCCTCTGTTTCCAGGTGTTACTACAGATTGTATTTCAGTTTACATTTATTTGGTCATTTCAGTGGGTTTTCAGACAATGGAAGCAAACACATGGGTACAAGATGCTTGAGGTCTCGAGTGGTCTTTTTGGATCAGAAAAACAAACAGCAAATGAACACACCCCTGATCGCTGACAAGAGCTGCAAAATAGCCAATCGATGCCCCACGTGATTCTGTGAATGGAGAACAGGGTCTGAGCACCAAGCTCCCCCCCCACGCCCCTCCCTGGAGCCTCAGCTTACCTGTCTCTCTAGCTGCAGAGATGCACCAAAGGAGAAAGCACAGGTTAGAGGTAAAAGCCAGACAGGCTGGTTTCAATTCTAGCTGCTACTCCAGGGAGGTATTTAATAATGGGAAATGGGAAAAATCAGCAGAGAAGTTGCATATAAAGGAAGTAGGGGCAGTCAGCTCGGACTGAACCTGGCTCCGTCTGAAGCCCAGGCAGCCATCCCTTCCCGGCTGGAGACGTCCACATGCTCTGCAGAGTGACTCCCAAGGGCCATGTGTGTTCCCGGGGGCGGCAGGCCCAGGCTCGAGGGACGGAAGCAGATGAACAGACCTCGGATGGACCGCTCTCTATTGAACAGGGAGACGGAAGGTGTGGGGAGGAGGGAGCAGGTTCCACAAAGCCCCAGACCTGACAAAACAGACCATGGTCAGCTCCGGATCATCTGCTTGGGTGTTGATGGTGGGGAAGACACAGTAGAGTCCTCTAGATTGGTGGCTGTCAAGCCTAAACCTGCACACAGATATCTTGGGGATCTTATCAAAATGCAGATTCTGATTTGGTGGCTGTGAGGGTGTGGACCTGGGCCAGGGGCCCGAGAATCTGCATTGCTCACACGCTCCCAGGTGACGCGGAGGCTGCTGGTCTGGGGACCACAGGGCTGTTCCTGAGCACAAGGTACCCTAGGAGCCCCTCCGTCGTGTGGCTGAGCTCCGCACAGACCAGTGATTCCTCAGACTGGTCCTGACTCTTCTTGTAACCATGTGGATGCATAACATTTGGTCTATTTGTTTGAAAACAGCCTCACTGCTTGAGATCAGTCCTATTTTCTAGATGAGAGAATTGTCTGTGGATATTCTCTGGAAATATTATTACTACCTTTGGATCCTCACGGGCGTCCACAGCTGCGATTATTGCCGTCAATGTCATTGATGTTGGCATAATCACTAAATGCCTTTGTAATTCTGCAAATTACTCCTCATCTTTAGAAATAACAGTAGGTAATTGTAACAACGCAGCCTGCCTTCCCCTGGGCCCCGGGTGGCCTAACGGATCACTCCGGTCCCATTAAGCGGAGATAATAATCCCGAGATAATTCCCGCCCAAAGCTTAGGGAGGAGCTGGGGAGAATCGAGCCATTTCCCTTCCTGGAATGTCCTGGCTGCTTTTAATCCCGGCAGACAGAAGACAGCGCCCTGCGTGTGTCCGCGCTTCCCACCTTAACCAGGGAGCACACGCCCTGCTTGGCATTTTATTGCTGGAGCAGAGGTCACAGGTCAGTCATTCGAATCAAGTGATCATGGCCACTGGGGACTCATTTGTAATAGGAGATCCTCCCATTTCCTGGCAAAATTGTCCAATGATAGATAACAAATTGCTCCTACAGTCTCCCGACTTCCCACCCAGCGGACGGAGGGGCTGGTGGCACATGGTTTGGAAAACACAGAGCAGGTTCTCAGGCCTACTGTGGCCCCAGAAGGTGCATCCAGGACCCCAAGAAAAGTGGCTCCGGGCCGGTCCCCAGCGCCCTGCTGTGTCCGAGCCTGGAGCTCCCTGCGGGTATAACCAGTATTCCAATTCCACGCTGGGCGCTGCCCCCGATGTCCGACTTCAAACACGGGCTCTTCATTTTGCTGCAGCCACGGCTCCGGTGACATGAGAAGCTGCCACGATGCGGGTGGCTGGGGGCTCTCGTGCTTCTTATTTGGATGCTCCGTGGGCCCGTCACTGCTGCAGTCCTGCCTGGAGAGTGGTCATGGGCCCCCTCGCCTGGTGGCCCTGCGTCGCTGGGCCCCAGGAACGCAGGGCGAGGGCTGTTGTTGTAGGGGGGGCGCCCCCCAGGCTCATTCTGCCGTGGGTTTGTGTTTTAAATTACCTTCCTCCCTATGAGCGTGTTTTATCCCCACTCTAAATGCTGTTGTCAGATGTGTTAATTCACGTATTTAAACAGATATTTAGCAACCGGCAGAAGATCAGCTAAACGTAGGGCATCTTTCTAAACAGGCTCTTGAATGTCAGGCTGTGCTCATGGCTCCTGACACGGAGCTCGGGTGGCCGCTATCCACGGGAAACGGCTTTGCAGGGCAGGAGGGCCCGGGCGCATGCACAAGAGGTGTGATCTGGGAACACGGAGGCCCCCGGGCCGCAGAGAGGAGCTGGGCATCACGCTGCACATGCATCCTGCCCTGCCTGTTGGGCCTGTTCCGGGGTCCCTGTTTCCAGGGTCCTGCACCATCACAGGTGGCTCCAGAGCTCCCCTGTGCCTCTTGACCTTGCTACTTGTAAGACAAGGGGTTTGGACTGCATGTCTCAGAAACTCCCTTTAAATGAAGCCCCTGTGGACCCTGGAAAGTGGGGTGGGGCAGACTGAGAGGTGGGGACCTCTCGGAGGGAGTCAGGGCTGGCCCAGGCGCATCTGAGGTGCTGGGGACCAGCCCCGGACCCTTTGTTCCAGGCCAGGACGATGCTCCCGGCTGCTCCTTGGGGAGGGTGTGCCTCGTTTCTTTGGGCGCACCATCCTCCCAGGAGGAGAGACTGTCTCCCAGGGGTGCAGGAGACACCCTTGCTCCCCGCCACCCGGAATGGAGAAAGTATGGACTCTGAGCTGGGGCCTGAAGCTGATGCCACCACTCTGGCAGGGTGACATGGTAGAGGTGGCTCCTTGGTCCCCCGCCCACTCGGTCACAAGCCTAGGAACTCCGCTTGGCAGAAGCAGGAGAGCTGACCCAGGTGAGAACGCCCCGTGGATTCTAGGGTCTCCCAGGGACCAAGAGCCTGGGCCGCAGGGTGGCCTCAGCCCTTGCTCCCAATCCTGTGACAGGTGGCTAGTCCCGCAGGTGCTCCCTCAGAATCCTCCACCAAGGCTCCAGGAAGCCTCTCCCAATCAGTCAGAATTGGCAAACAAGTTGAAACCTATCTGCCATCTCAGCAGAGATGGGGGGCTGCCACCCCGGGGGTCCTCACAACTGCCATCCTGGAGGAGAAGGTGTAGGGACCTGTTAGGCAGGGGAGGGTGGGGCTGTGACCATAACCCGGGGGAGTGGGAGGGTGGCTGAACTGCGGTGACAGCAGGGGCGGAGCCGAGAGTGGTGGGGGCAGCAGGGGGGCAGCCTTGCCCTGGACCTTGGGACCTGGAGCCAAGGGGTGCCCCTCAGCGACGAAGGAGCCTGGAGAGGGGGCAGATGTGTGGCATGGAGACCTCCACTCCAGGGGCCGTGGGTCCTCCTCGTGAGCTCCGAGGAGAGCCAGCGGAAGGCCCAGGAGGAGGTCAGTTAGGGCAGCCTCAGGGTAAAGGGAGAGACCCACGCAGGCACATAGCTGCCTGGGGGCGGGAGCAGGACGAGGTGGAGACAGTGATGGGGGACACAGAGGTGGCATTTCTAAGTGCTCCCAAGTGGCACTTATGCTGCTGGCCATCAAGAAGCCATTTGGAGTAGAAAACTCTGGGCTGCACCTCTGTGTGCTGGGGCTGGGAGATAAGAGGCTCTGGGGAGGGAGATGGCAGGGGACACGCAGCGTGCCCAGAAGCCCTCAAAGACACCCGCGGGTACGTGGCGGGCACCTGGGGGGAACCTGAGGTCACCTGGTGGGCATCTGGCTAGCATCTGGTGGGTACCTGAGGGCACCTACTGGGCACCTGGTGGGCACCCGGCTGACCCGCGTGCAGACCTCATCGCTCCCCTAACCCCCATCCACATCACCCCAGGACTTCTGTGAGTTGTGAGGAGCTCAAGGTTGGGAAGCAGAGAAGCTGTAGTCTCTCATCTCTCCCCTCTGAATGAGCCACATGGAGTAAGTTAAGACCAAAGTTCTCAGGTTTTGTGCCTCTCAGCAAGGGTTTATCAAAGCCCACACAAGGTGGCGGTTTGAAGCACCTGTGCCATTTTAATCTTTTACAGCCGGTTTCCACTTGGTTCCACATGCTCCGGGGCCGCCCTTCCCCACTTGCCCGTCTCCTTGGCCCCATGCAGCTGAAGCCCTGTCATCAGGGGAGAAACTCATTCAGAGAGGCGGGTGCTGAGCAGAGGGGCTGAGCCATGCCGGTGGGTGTGGCTTTCATCTCAGGACCAGCTGGCGGACACCAAGGACCTTTCCTGACTGCGGTCCCCTACGGCGCCCCCCTCCAGCGTTCATCTCTGGTCCTGGAGCAGGCGGCCCAGGTACGCCCTGCTCACTTCTCCCCCACTTGGTAGATGTCAAGGTGCTAGTTACTTGTAGCAGGACTCAGCTTTACTCGTAGCAAAGGAACCAGCACAGGAAAGGGACAATAGCCCCTGGGGACACTCCATGGGGAGCCTAGTGGGTGCCCCTGGGCCCTGCCTGGGTAGGAAGAGTGATATGTCTGCATCTCGGATGTCAGACTTGGGTCCTAGACTGACAGGCAGGCGCTCCTGCCTCGTCTGGGCTTGGGTGTGTCCTTGGCTGAGTCACGGAATGAGGGGCCGGGCCGAGGGTGACAGAGGTGGCCTTCACGGTGGTGGGCGGGTAGGCCTCTCTGAGGAGGTGGCGTTGGCGCTGGGACCTCACGTTGTGCAGAGTGCACGGCTTGGCAAGGCATGAGGCGGATGATGTCCTGTGTGTTCCCAGTCACAGGAGGAAGGAGTTGGGGCTGAAGGAGCGAGAGTGGCGGATGCAGCGGGAGGGGTGAGCTGGAGCTGATGCAGGTTCTCCGAGGGACGGTAGGGACCGGGGGGGCCCACAGGGGCGTGGGGACCGAGGGGGAGTTTGAAGCAGAGGGGTGACATGATCTAATTTTGTGCTAAAATGTCCACCTGTGTTGCTCTGGGAAGAATCGCCCGTGTGCGCGTGTGTGGTGCCGGGTCAAGAGTGGGGCGCCGGATGGACCTAGAGATGATCATAGTAAGTGAAGTGAGTCAGCCAGACAAAGGCAACTGTCATATGACATCATTTACACGTGAAATCTACAAAAATGATACGAATGGATTTGTATACAGGACAGCAGCAGACACGTAGACATAGAAAACAAACTCATGGTTACCGAAGGGGAAGGAGGGGGGAGGAATCAATTAGGAGTTTGGGATTAATATATACACACTAATATATATAAAATAGATAAACAACAGGTCCTGCTCTATAGCACAGGGAGCCATCCTCAATATCTTGTAATAACCTATAACGGAAAAGAATCTGAAAAAGAATGTATAATATATATATGTATATGTATAATTGAATCACTTTGCTGAGCGCCTGAAACTAACACACTGTAAATCAACCATACTTCAACAAAAATTAAAAAAAGAAAAGAGTGGGGTGCAGGGCCGCCCTGGTGAGAGACGCCAGAAGGTCCATCGAAGAGGTCATGAGTCACGGGGACCACATTCTGTGCCGGTTTTGAAGTTCGTTCTGGGACCATTGGCTCATGGGGCAGGTGTAGCATGAGAGCAGGAGGGAGGTCAACACCGGTGCCCAGATTTCATGTCTGAGCAAACGAAGGTAGGGTGTGAGCCAGAGCAGACGTGTGGGGGAAGCAGGTATGGGATGGAAAGCCAGGAGCTCCCTTTTGGGTGTTTTCCTCGACTGGGTTCCCTGGAAACCGGCCCTGAGATGGAGGCTGCGGAGCTCAGGAGGTCTGTGCGGGGCAGGGCCAGTCCCTGTTCCCTCCCTGGTGTCAGTGGGTGCGGATAGGAGAGGGGCTACACCTTGAAAGTACCTTGGTCCCAAAGGGAGATGTAGGGGTGCCCCAAGGTCTGCTCATCTGCCCCCCAGGTCTCCTCGTGTCCTATGGTGAGTTCACCCCATCTGGGAACACATCCTTCTGAATCAGTCCATATTGTTTTCTGGTTAGTGAGATGAACTGTAGCCCCAGTTAGGGCTGTCTTTGTCCCTTTAACATCAAAAATGAACAGGAAGAGCTAAAATGTGCCCCAGAGCATCACCTGGGCTTCTGTCTCTGCTGTGTGCGAGCCGCCGCCCACCTCCTTTTGCGGAGGGTTGATGACCCCGCCAGGAGGGCAGGTCCGTTCCTTGCCTGCTGGTCCCTTGGTGGAAGCAGGCTCCTCTGGACCCACACAGTCTAAATTTTGCAAAGGATGGGAAGATTTCCAAAGTGATGTCACTGGCAGTGACAGTGAGCAGGGCTAGACCAAAGGGGCTCTCCAAGAAGGCCTTCTTCTACGTGGTGGGAAGCATGAGCTACCATAATTTGTACTTTGAAGGGGGTGTCCCAGCATGGCCCCAGTCACTGAGTCCTGGAAAACTGAACTGATGTCACTGGCCCTTAATCTTTGGAGAGTTTACCTCCCACCCTCTGGATCTCTTTTATCTTACCAAAGCCTCCAACGTGTAGGACGCACTTTGTTGACTTATCTGGTCTAATTAATATGGTATCATCAGTACGGTGGGCGAATGAAATGTTCTGCAGACCGTTCCAACAGAGGATGGGGCAGTTACCCTAACCCTGCGGCAAGACCTCAGGTGTATGTGCTGTTCTGCGTCCTCGTTAAGTGTTGACTGCTTCTGATTCTCCTGCTCGGTAAGGATGGAAAAGAATGCGTTCTCCAGCTCACCGGCTGCATGTCACGTTTTTGAGGCAGTGGTTTACTCAAGCTAAAGGACCGATCTAGCCCTGCGGCTGCACTTGGGGCTAATACTCGGCTTATGTAGGGGCCACTACTCGGCTTATGTAGGGGCCAGACTGATACATTCTCTGGGGATACTATGGGGTCCCTTCTTTCTTCCTGAAGGTCTTTAAGGGTGTGGTACTAATCTCCGCCACTTCCCGTGGGACTGAAATGGGTTTGATTTACTGTCCGGGGCTTTCACCTGGCCTCCTCCACAGCTGTGGCTCCCACCCACAGGGCAAAGGACCATGTGGGTGTTGTGCAGGTTTCCACATGTATCCATCCCAATTATACATTTAGAGACCAAGAAAATGACCACCGGGTGGGTCTGATCGGGAGATCACTGTTGGCCAGGACGTGGGCCAAGACTCTGGCTCATTACCTATCTTCCATACACCCCAATCTTATGGTATGAGGACATTCTGAAGATGCTTCAGGTCTCAAAGGGGTCACTGTCAACTTGGACTCTATATCCAGCAGGCTTTAAAATGTCTGGGTATTCCTTTCCCCAGCGTCTTAGTCTGTTTGTGCTGCTCTAACGAAATACCACAGAATGTGTTGCTGTTAACAACAGAAATTTATTTCTCACAGTTGAGGCGGGAAGTCCAAGATCAAGGTGCACAGGTTTGGTGTCTGGTGGGGCTTGCTTCCTGGTTCATAGACGGCTGTCTTCTCGCGGTGTCCTCACGTGGTGGAGGGGGTGAGGGAGCTCCCTGGGGTCTCTTTGTTAAGGGCACTAATCTCTCTCACATGGGCTCCACCCATGACCTCATCACCTCTCAAAGGCTCCCTCCATCTCCTAATACCATCACCTTGGGGGTTAGGATTTCAACATATGAATCTGGGGGGGACAAAAGCTTTCAGATCGTAGCACCCCATGTAGAAGTGCCCTAATGAATGGTTGAAGGTGTCTTTGGGGGAGGACGGGGGTCATCACCATATAGACTGGTCATGGGGTTGCTGGGCTGTAACCCTTTATTGGGGGGCTGCCCTCAGCCTCCTAATGATCTGTTCTTGATTTCTTTTGGTTGTGAAATTTAAGCAATATCCTTCTTGGATGTTCATCTACGTTTTTCAAAAAAATTATTTTTAATTGAGATACAAAACACATAACTTAAAATTTACCATCTTCATTTCCAAGCACCATTCTACTCTCTGTTTCTAGGAGTTTGACTGTTCTACACAGGCCGCATAAGTGGAGTCATAAAGCATCTGTCCTTTTGAGTCTGGCTTATTTCAAGGCCCATTTATGCCTGTGTCAGAACTGCCTTCCTTTAAAAGGATAAACAATATTCCCTGTCTGGATGGAGCACATGCTGTTTATCTATTCATCCCTCAGTGGACACTTGAATTACTTCCACCTTTTGGCTATTGTGAGTAATGCTGTTGTGAATACAAGTGGGCAGATACCTCTTTGAGACCTTTTGGGTACACGCCCAGTGGTGGATGGAGGCTCATCTCTTTTGGCCCTAAGAATACTGTGTTCTGTTAGCCATGTCATAGCTCTCTGCAGGTCAGTGGTTCGGGGCTCCTGGCCTCTCGTCACCTGGCTGCTCCTCAGTATTTATGCCTATACCTTTCTTGCGACGTTTAGGTGCCAGCACTCCGCTTCTACTCATCACTTGGGGGTCCTGTCTTCCCTCTTGCTGTGAGGAGGGGCGGGTCTGGGAGCCACACTCTGAAACAGCAGCTCCTACTGTCATCCCAGTCCTACACAGCACAGCCACCACCAGGCTTCTGGACAATGTGATCCCCTTGCCATGCGTCCCCTACTGCTTTGGTGGATGACCTGTCCTCCAGGCCTTTCCGTGGCCCACGTGGCCCACCTCCCAGCCCTTTGAGCCCTTCCTCCGCCATCTGACATGGGAATTTGGGCTTTTTTGGTGTGGGCCACTGATTTTTCCACTGTCTCCTGGTATCCTTATTGGGGTGTGACATCCTGTGTTACAGATGGTGCCCCAGATCCACGCCGTCTGTCATTCCCTGCTGGGCCCAGCACCTGGGGGTGCAGCCCCGTGTGTGCTCTCCTGCCTCTGCCCGCGGTTGCCGGCTGGTCCTGCAGCTCCTTCAGGGCTAGTCCTCTCTTTCCTTCTCAGGCCCAGCATGTCTGTAACCAGGTTATGTGTGCCTGGACCCTGGTGATTGGTCTGGTGGCCAGAAGGGAATGGGGTGGCTACCGTGGGGGATGGGACACTGTTTCTTGTGGAAGAGAGGCTTCTGCGTTGTCTCCAGCACAGGAGATCACCGGACTTCGATGGCAAGGAGGGAGCCTCTTTTGTAGACTCAGAGAGCTCAGGGGGACCTGGGTATGCAAGGTCTTGAGCACTTCAACCCAGATTTTCCCATGCTAAGTCTCAGGTCCCATTTCTTCCCAAGCAGGGTCCTGACCTTGATGCAGAAGACTTGCCCTGGATGGGCAAACTTGACTGGAGCACTATGGGAGACAGAATAATGGCTTCTGGGACCTACAAACATGCTGTCACATGGCAAAGTTTTCCCTTGGAGTTGCAGATGGAATTAGGTTGTTAATCATCTGACCTAAAAGTAAATAAATGGTCATGGATCGTCTGGGTGGGCCCGGCATAATCACGAGGGTCCTTACAGGCGGAGAGGGGACGGGAGGATGAGAGTCGGATTAGATGTGCTGAAGGGAAGAGGTCAGAGGGTTGAGATGTGAGCACTGGACCTGTCTCTGCTGGATCTGAAGATGGAGGAGGGGCAGCAAGCCAAGGAATGTGGGGGCTTCTAGAAGCTGGTAAAGGCCAGGAAATGGATCCTCCTCTAGAGCCTTCGGGAGGAATGCAGCCCTGCCCACACCGTGATTTTAGTCCAGGGAGACTCATTTCCGACTTCTAGAACTGTAAAATACTACATTTGGGTCAAGCCACTAAGTTTGTGGCAACTCGTTACAGCGGCAATAGGGAACTGACACACCATAATGAAGCCCTGCCATGGTCCTCAGTGTTTTCTGCCCTCTGGCTGCAAGAGATGAAAATCTCTTTATGGGCTGTCACGGAAGCCCTCCAACTTTCTTGCTTTGCCCGAAAATGGTGATTAATTACGTTTGGTCTTTCATGATCTGTCTCTAACACATCCATAGCTCCAGCAATCGCTCCCTGGTTCTGCAACCCCTACTGGTCCACTTCCCTGAACCTCTCAAATGCCTGAGACGTTGTGCCACCAGCACACTCATTTTCATGGAGATCCCTCTGGTTCAAAACCAGGAAAGACTTCACAACAGTGCCGTCACAGCTGCAGGGCCACGAGGGAGTCACCCACTGCCTGGGATGGCCCTTCATGTCCAGCCGGCCAGTAGGTGATCTGGATCCAAATTGCCTGTAGAGCCTGCTTCCTTGGGTACCCTCCTGGTACCCACAGCCCTAGATTTGCTTCCCCAGGAAACAAACTTCATACACAATCTCCATGTCAGAGTCTCTCCCAGAAAGATCACCTGTAAGGGAGAGAGGGAAGCAGGACCAGGTGCAGAGAGAAGTGAGCTGGGATGCTGTTGCAGCTGTGGCCTGGCTGGTCCCACAGGGAGTTCTGCAGAGGGCAGCCCCTTTCCATCTGTCACACAAGGAGGCAGGGTCTGGGCCTTTGGGTGCCGGCATGATCCAGTCCTTGGGTGGGTGATGCCGGGAGGGGTTCCCTGTGGCCTGTGCTGGGTGCAGTCTTGGGTGAGGGCAACTCCCAGAGAGGGCTTCGGTGTCAGCCACCAACACTCCTGGCAGCTGGGATGACCGTTGTCTTGCTGTGAAGAGGGCTCTGGGCGGCACCCACTAGACACCTGACAGGTTTGGGACGCATATTCGACATTTAGGTGGGAGATGTCACATAGACCACTTGGAATACGTCAGCAGTTCAGAAGGGAGAGGAGAACGGAGGTAGAAATTTGGAAATAACTGGTGTAAAGATGATGTCTAAACAATGTGGCTGGAAGTGGGATCACCAGTGGGTGGGTGCAGCCGGAACGGGAGGCTCTTGGTATTTTGGAAGAGGAGGTGAACTGGACCCCAGGGAAGCACAGAGCCCAGAGGCCAAAGGAAGGACTTGGACCTTGGAGGAGGGCGTGATCACGTACGGTACCTGCTCCTGGAAGATAGAGCAAGTGAGGGCCAAGTGGGGGCTTTGCCTTTGCTGACACGGAGGTCCTCTACTGACCAGCACCCTCTTCACTGACCACCTGGTCATGCACGTTTCTGCTGCGGCCCCAGGGGGTCCCCCCGGATTTGAAGGACCTGAGGCCTGTCCCTGGGTCTGTGTCACCCTCTGGGGTTTTGGAGGCCCCAGGAAGAGACCCCAGTCTCCAATCAGACAAGTGGTGTGCATGGCTCAGCAGAGCGAGGCTCTGTCCCCACTGAAGGACTCATGGTCATGGGGTGGGATGGGAGTGGGATGCAGTGGGACAGGAGGATGTCCGCCCCGTGCCCTCGCTTTGTTGGTGAAGCAGGGGAAGTTGAGGTCAGGGCTTGACCAATTGCATCCAAGGTGGTCAAGCATGGGGTGTCTGCTGCCTGGCCTTGTCCTCAGGGTGCCTGCCACCCTGGCTCTCAGGGTGTGGGGATGCAAGAAAGAACTTCCCCTCTCCTCTGACGTCTGGAGGGCCTGGGACCTTGCAGAAGTAGAATAGAAATCTTGAGTTGCCGCACTCAGGAATTTTTTCCCTGGAAAAGAGAGGGTCCTCCTTAGGACATTTTGTCGGAAGGTCTGAAATGAATTCCCTTTAAAACTAAAATCCCAAAGGCACAGCCAAACTATAATAACGCAGTCCATGAGCTTGGCTGGCACTGTATAGTTTACAAAATGCTCTGCATGTGGTGCCTGGTCTGTTCCTTCAGGGACACTCACTGGATCATCTTTGCTTGGGGCTTCTTGGTCTGCTCCCCCCTGTCCCACACCTGTGAACCGACATTGGCCATGGCATCTTCCTCTTTCCTGAGGGTCTGTCGATGTTTTTCCAATCCTGTGTTTTCTATATCTGCCAACCAACTCTTTTCCATTCAACACTTTGAAATTAAAATGAGTGTGTAGGGCTGTTTAAGACACATCCATGTAAGCCATGTTTATGTGGCAACTGGTGACCAGTTAACTACATGGTAATTACAGCGTAGAGGTAGGATGATCACACAGTAAGTGCCGTGTCATTAGCCCTGATTACTTCCGTCTTCCGTGCACAGGAAGGCTCGTGGTAATTGCTTTTGGACCTTCCAAAGGAGGGTGAGATGGGTCCACAGCAGCCTGTAATTATCGAGGGCGAGTGTGACGTGTATCAAGTACGCAAACATGGGGTGGGGTCTGCATGTGTAACGTGAGTAAGAGCCGAGCCCCCGGGAGGCAGAATCCTGACGCGGAGCCCGGGGTGGGGGCGGGGCACCTCATCCACTGAGTCCGTGAAGCTCCTTTATGTCCCCTGGCCCAACGCCGAGTGAAGGGACACAGGACTGAAGGCTGAGTCTGATTCTATTTATTGAAAGGCTACTGTGTGCTTGAATGGGCTGCACACAGGAGAGAGCAAGGAGAACCCAGAGCCGTTGTCCTTGAAGAGGCCGTATGTTCCTGGAGGAGGTGAGTGTGTGAAAAAAAAATACTTACAATACACTAAAAGAGGCACAAACATGATCTTCGAAATCCCAGAGGATGGAGGGGACCCTGCTTAGGGAAGTTATTGGGGGACCTCTTGGAGGAGGTAGCACTCATGGGTCTTGAGGAATGAATAAGAGTTTGATAAGTGGAAGTGAGGTTGAGGGAGGACATACTAGGTAGAATCCCAGTTCCTGCTTCTGAAACTCCAAGTCCCACAGCTCTCTCTTCAGTCCTGTGAGGTCCCAAGGTCCTTCCTAGCCGAGGGAGACAAAGAATTCCCTCTCTGGCTTAAGCTGCTTTGAGTAGAGATTCTGTCATCTGCAACTGAAACGGTCCTCATGAGTAACTGAGCTCAGGGAGCTGTGAGAGCGTTATAGTGGCTTGAGCCCTGGGTATAGACGGGGGAGGTTGTGGAGGGGAGGGGAGGGGAATGAGGGGCGTTCAGACCATAGGATGCAAAGGTAGCCTACAGTGGGGAGCTGCAGTTCTGCCCAGTACTGAAGAATGTTCTGAAAGCAACTAGGGAAAGAAGAATAAACGAACCCAAATTTAGTAGAAGGAAAGAAACCATAAAGATCAGAGCTGAAATAAATGAAATAGAAACAAAGAAAACAATAGCAAAGTACAACAAAACTAAAAGCTGGTTCTTTGAAAAGATAAACAAAATTGATAAACCTTTAGCCAAACTCATTAAGAAAAAAAGGAAGAGGGCCCAAATCAGTAAAATCAGAAACAAAAAAGGAGAAGTTACAACTGACACCACAGAAATACAAAGGATCATAAGAGACTACTACAGGCAACTATAAGTCAATAAAATGGACAACCTGGAAGAAATGGACAAATTCTTAGAAAGGAAAATATCCCAAGACTGAACCAAGAAGAAATAGAAAATATGAACAGACAAATTACCAGTACTGAAATTAAATCAGTAATATAAAAACTCCCAACAAGCAAAAGTACAGGACCAGATGCCTTCACAGGTGAATTCTACCAAACATTTAGAGAAGAGTTAACACCTAACCTTCTGAAACTACTCCAAAAAACTGCAGAGAAAGGAACATTTCCAAACTCATTCTATGAGGCCACCATCACGCTGATACCAAAACCAGACAAAGATATCACAACAAAAGAAAATTATAGGCCAATAACACTGATTTAAAAAGATGCAAAAATCCTCAACAAAATACTAGCAAACTGAATCCAACAATACATTAAAAGGATCATACAACATGATCAAGTGGGATTTATCCCAGGGATGCAAGGATTTCTCAATATCCACAAATTAATCAATGTGATACACCACTTTGACAAATTGAAGAATAAAAACCATGTGATCATCTCAATAGATGCAGAAAAAACTTTGGATAAAATTCAAATCTATTTATGGTAAAAACTCTCTAGAAAGAGGGCATAGAGGGAACATACCTTGAACACACATAATAAGGGCCACATATGACAAACTCACAGCTAACATCGCTCTCAACAGTGAAACGCTGAAAGCATTTCCTTTAAGATCAAGAACAAGGCAAGGATGCCCACTCTCACCACATTTATTCAATGTAGTTTTGGAAGTTCTAGCTGCAGCAATTAGAGAAGAAAAAGAAATAAAAGGAATCCAGACTGGAAAAGAAGAAGTAAAACTGTCACTGTTTGCAGATGACATGATACTATACATAGAAAATCCTAAAGATGCCTCCAGAAGACTACTAGAGCTCATCAATGAATTTGGTAAAGTTTCAGGATACAAAATTAATACACAGAAGTCTGTTGCATTTCTATACACAAACAACAAAATATCAGAAAGAGAAATTAAGGACACAATCTCATTTACCATCACATCAAAAAGAATAAAATACCTAAGAGTAAACCTAGGATGCAAAAGACCTACACTCTGAAAAACTATAAGACGCCGATGAAAGAAATTAAAAACACAAACAGATGGAAAGATATTTCACATCAAAAAGAATAAAATACCTAAGAGTAAACCTAGGATGCAAAAGACCTACACTCTGAAAAACTATAAGACGCTGATGAAAGAAATTAAAAACACAAACAGATGGAAAGATACACCATGTTCTTGGATTAGCATAAGCAATATTGTAAAAATGATCATACTACCCAAGGCAATCTACAGATTCAAAGCAAACTGTACCAAATTACCAATGGCATTTTTCACAGAACTAGAACAAAAAAATTTTAATTTGCATGGAAACACAAAAGACCCCAAATAGCCAAAGCAATCTTGAGAAAGAAAAATGGAGCTTGAGGATTCAGGTTCCCTGGCTTCAGACTATACTACAAAGCTACAGTCATCGAAATGGTATGGTATTGGCACAAAAACAGAAATATAGATCAATGGAACAGGATAGAAAGCCTAGAAATAAACCTGTGCACCTATGGTCAATTAATCTATGACAAAGTAAGCAAGAACATACAATGGAGAAAAGACCGTCTCTTCAATAAGTGGTGCTGGGAAAAGTGGACAGCTACATGTAAAAGAATGGTATTGGAACATTCTATAACACCATACACAAAAATAAATTCAAAATGGATTAAAGACCTAAATGTAAGACCAGATACTATAAAACTCTTAGAAGAAAACATAGGCAGAACACTCTTTGACATAAATCACAGCAATATTTTTTGGATTTGTCTCCTAGAGTAATGGAAATAAAAGCAAAAATAAACAAATGGGATATAATTACACTTATAAACTTTTGCATGAAAGGTAACCATAAACAAAATGAAAAGACAACCTATAGAATGGGAGAAAATATTTGCAAACAATGCAACCGACAAGGGATTAATTTCCAAAATATACAAACAGCTTATAGAGCTCAATATCAAAAAAATCAAACAACCCAATCAAAAAAAAAATGAGCAGAGAACCTAAATAGTCATTTCTCCAAAGAAGACATACAGATGGTCAAAAGGCACATGAAAGAATGCTCAACATTGCTAATAGAGAAATGCAACTCAAAAGCACAATGGGGTATCACTTCACACCAGTCAGAATGGCCATCATCAAAAAGTCTACAAATAATAAATGCTGGAGAGGGTATGGAGCAAGGGGAACACTCCCACACTGCTGGTGGGAATGTAAATTGGTTCAGCCACTATGGAGAACAGTACGGAGGTTCCTTAAAAAACTACGAATGTTGTTACCATATGATCCAGCAATCCCACTCCTGGGCATATATCCTGAAAAGACAAAAACTCTAATTTGAAATGGCACATGGACCCCAATGTTCATAACATCACTATTTACAATGGCCAAGACGTGGAAGCCACCTAAATGCCCATTGACAGATGAATGGCTAAAGAAGATGTGGTACATATATACAATGGAATATTACTCAGCCATAAAAAAGAATGCAATTATGCCATTTGCAGTAATATGGATGGACTTAGAATTTACCACACTAAGTGAAGTAAGTCAGACAAAGACAAATATCATATGATATCACTTATATGTGGAATCTAAAAAGAAAGATACAAATGATCTTATTTACAAGACAGAAACAGACTCACAGACATCGGAAACAAACTTGTGGTTACCAAAGGGGAAAAGGGTAGGAGGGATAAATTAGGAATTTGGGATTAAAAGATACACACTACTATATATAAAATAGATTAACAACAAGGATCTACTGCATAGCACAGGGAACTATATTCAATATCTTGTAATAACCTATAATGGAAAAGAATCTGGCAAAGAATATATATATATATATAATATATAAATATATAAATATATAAATATAAAACTGAATCTCTTTGCTGTGCACCTGAAACATTGAAGGTCAACTCTACTTCAAGAGTAAATGTTCTCAGATGTGGAGAGATGCTGCCCGTGTGTGCTCAGTGAGTCCATCAGGTTATCCAGCAACACATTCTCAGGTCCTCTTGCCTCATTTCTGGTGGCTGCAGGCTGCTCCCTTGATCATCCTTAGAAGGATGGACCACAGTCAGGACCAGGAGACGGCCCAAGGTCAGCAGGGAGAGCAATGACATGGAACAACGTGGGGCCTGTTTCTCCAGCAAACGGAGCAGGAGTGTGTGTGGTGGGTCCATGTAGCCAGGCTCCTGGTGGGTGGGTGGGTCGAGGGACCCCTCACACAGGTGGTGTTGAAGGTGGGGCTAGCAGTGGTGGTTTGGATGGGCTGAAGTGAGGGCCAGGAGCTGAGGAAGTGAGGAGGGAGACCCAGGGTGCAGGGCGCACGGAGGGGCCTGGGCGCAAAGGCAGCTGGGAGAGCTGGGAGCAGCCTGCACTCCCCCATTAGCTTCAGAGCCTGGTTTGGTTTGGAAGGACATAGGGAGCCAGTGAAAGTTCTAGAGCAGGGCAGTGTGTGGCTGGACTGGTGCCTGCGAAAGATGGATGTGGCCCTCGATGGGAGAGCTCCTACTCAGCTCTTCCCTCAGCACTTTGCTGAGGGCGCGGCCAGGCCGTGTTCCATGTGGCCCAGGCTGCTATGTGGACCACTGCGGATCCAGTTTACACGGGTCTGCAGAAGTAAGTCACTTCAACGGCCAGCTGAACTTAATTGTTAGAAGTTAAAAACGGAAGCAGTGTGACTCTCTGAAGAATAAATCATTCCTTGATACTTCCTCGATTTCAGATTGAAAAGTATTTAGATTACCTTTCCCTCAGGGGAGTTCAAAAGACGGGATGTTGGGTTCCTGGCCTGAGGCTGGTGAGAAGTTGGAGATCACAAGTGATGTCATATCCCCCATGCTTGTCCCTGTGCCTCCTCCCTGGCCCTGCCTCCGTGGCCCGCCCCCAGGACCTGTCCCCCTCCTGAGGTTGGGGTGGAGGTGGGCGGGGGCCCTGGAGAGCCCTGCATGCTGTCTTATGGAAGCAAAGGTCCAGCCACCATGGAAAATCTTATGGTGGTTCCTCAGAAGGCTGCACATGGAACTCCCATGGGACCCAGCCATCCCACTCCCAGGAACAGACTCCAAAGAACTGATCACAGCCTTAGACACGTGCTTGAACACGAATGTTCACAGAAGCACTATTCACACCACCAAAGCAAATGTCCGCAATGAGTGAATAAATAAATGTGCAGTGTCCAGACAGTGGGAGGGACACCATTAGCCACAGGAGGGGATAAAGGTCTGGTACAGGGTACCTGGTGGGTGAACCTTGAAAAGCACGATGCTCAGTGAAGGACGTCCAGTACAAAAGGCACACAGCATGCAGCTCTGTTCTTAGGAAATGTCCAGATCAGGCAACTCCATAGACAGAAAGTACATTAGTGGTTTCTTAGGGCTGTGGGGAGGGGAGAATGGGGAGCGACTACTTAATGGGACGTGTTTCCTCTTGGGGGATGAGATGCCTTGGAACTGGGCAGAGGTGCTGGTTGCAGAGCATTGCGAATGTGCTAAATGCCACGGAACTGTACATTTAAAAATGGTTAATTTGATGTTACGTGAATTTCACTTTAATTAAAGAAAAGCAGCCTAAAACCCTGGCACCTTGAGGGGATTTGGAAACTTCAGGGCTGGTGTGCAGGGCATCCATGCCCACCTGGGGGCAGGCTCGAGTGGCAGAGCCTGGGGGGCTGATGGTGGGGTCATGGGAGCCTGGGCACTGCCAAGGGGTCCTGGCTGGGGAGGCTTTGGGTAGGGGGGCTCTAACGACCCCTGGCTTGTTCTGAGCCACCCCAGGGCCCCCTGCGGGCTCCGGGTGTCCCCTCCCCTGCTCTCTCCTCCTGCCCTCACTGCCTCTCTTCACAGGGTTACCCCCGGGCCCCAGACTGAATCACCCCTGCCTTCCACAGGGGCCTGACTGTGGGGTGGGTGGTGACGCATGGGGAGTCCTGTCCCCGAGGGGCTCTGCGTGAGGTCCCCCCTCCCCGCACAAGGACAGACGCAGAGCTGTTTGGGACACACCTGCTGTCCCCTCTGCTGGTGGCAGGTGACGGAGGTCCAAGAGCTCGCACACAAGGAAGCTTCTGAGTCGGGGTTATGCAGCCCCACCAGCCCCTCGGGGGGCCTTGGGAATCTATCCCGCACGTCGCTCTACCTGAAACTTAAAAAACAACGGAAAGAGGTCACACACCACAGAGTCTACTCAACACGTGGGTGATGAAGCCTAACCGTGAGCAGAGCGCCTGGGAGACCAGCACTGCACCCGAGAACCGGCACTGAGGATCTCAAGGTGTGGTCCCGACACACAGCCTCAGTACCACGGGGCTTGCTAGGAATGCAGGTTCTCAGGCCCCAGCCCGGACCTGCTGCAGCAGGCGCCTTGGGGCGGTGCCGGCCCTCTCTGCTGTAGGAAGTCCCCACCCCTCTGCCGGCCACCGTGATGCAGACCGTCCGGCTGAGAGCAGCCCCGGCACCTCCACCGCACTCCCGCCTCTACCTGGGAGCTCCTGGAGGTCCCGCTCTGCCTCTCCTCACATTTCCCAGCTCTCCTGTTCACTGCCACAGAGCTTCCTGCCATCATTTTCTAGAAGGGTTTTTTTAAAAAATAAAACAGTTCCTTTTTCCATGATGAAAGCACCATTGACTTAAATTTTTTTTATTTATCTATCTATTTATTTATTTATTATCTATCTATTTATTTATTTTTGGCTATGTTAGGTCTTTGTTGCTGCGCGCGGGCTTTCTCTAGTTGCGGCGAGCGGGGGCTGCTCTTCATTGTGGTGTGCGGGCTTCTCATTGCGGTGGCTTCTCTTGTTGTGGAGCATGGGCTCTAGGTTCGTGGGCTTCAGGGCTTGTGGTGCGTGGTCTCAGTAGTTGTGGCTCGTGGGCTGTAGAACACAGGCTCAGTAGCTGTGACGCACGGGCTTAGTTGCTCTGTGGCATGTGGGATCTTCCCGGACCAGGAATCAAACCCATGTCCGCTGTGTTGGAAGGCAGATTCTTAACCACTGAGCCACCAGGGAAGCCCCTAGAAGGGTTTATCATCTCCAGGGGGACTCCTCTTTCCACGGTTGCAGGATTTGCAAAATGAGGAAAGGTCACAATATTACCAGCGTTGTTTGAGCCCGAGGCATTGCTCCCCAGTCCAAGGGCTGGGCCTGTCACTGGCCTCCCAAGGCGACCAGGCACTGCCACCGCTCCCCGGTGACCCAGAGGGGGGCATGGGTGGGGTGCTGTCTGCACGCAGCACCCCATGCAGTCGCCCTGGAGGGGCTCACGGCCAGTCACCGCCCAGCGTGTGCCACGTGTGTAATTTTGGAAGAACAGAGCGCAGAGGCCAAGCTTATCAACAGCCTCTGCTGACGCAGCCCCCAACCTTGTGATCACTTCAGATCTTTATTCTTTTCTTTTAAACCCTTTTGAGCCCCTTTATCAAATATGAGTTCACTGAGAGAGACCTACTCCTGAAATAGCGGAGGGAGGCTGCCGGCTGGAGGGGCAGGTGGCCCTGAGCCCGCTGCCGGCCTGGCCCAGATTAGCCCAGCATCCCCCATGGCTCCCACATGGAGCCGGGCCGGCTGCAGCCTGGGGGCCCTCCACCAGCTTGCCAGAGCCGATGCCTCTGCATCTGCCGCATTTTCCTGCTTTTTGTTATCTCCTTTGGCTCCATTTGGAACTGAAGGAACTCACCAGGCGTGGATTTTCACTGTCATGAAGTGTCCACGATGACGTTTAGATATGTCCCTTAGGAAATCTCGCTGTGGGTCACCCCAGACCATTCATTGCCCCCTCTATGCAGGCCCCCCTGCTTCTGTCTGCATCTTCTTAGCCAAAACCACCCCCCCTCTCTCCGCCTTTCCAGACCTCCAGGGCTCAGGGTCACCTCTGCACTGGGTGCTCAGGGTGGTCCTTCCAGAGCCTCCAGCCCTGCCTCCCTCCCAACCCACAGGTGCAGGTGGTACCCAGGCAGCATGGGTAGAGCTGGCCAGCTTCTGGATTGGTTCCCATCCGCACCCGCCTACTTTCTTCTTGCCAGGAAGGCACCTGGGACCTTCTATTCTACCTGTGGTCTCAGGTCTGTCCCTGCCTTGTGTCACCTGGCCTGTCCCTCAGCATACAGCAGGCAGTCACAAATATTTGTTGACAAGAAAGGATTCGCTTGATTTCGTAAAATCTAAAAGCTAACTCCTGCCACTAGTGCCCTGCAGAAACAGTTCTGCAGCACAGTAACCTGTTATCATCCTTGGCCATCGAGCCTGTTGTCTTACCTAAGAAAGTATGCCTCCTTCACGACTCTCTTCTTCTAGGACGGACACTGCAGCTGGTATTTACACTCCCCACTGCACCTGTGGTCTTCAGGATCTGGGCTGGTCGCCGTTGTGGGTTAAGTTGTGTCCCCTGAAGACATAACCCCTAGAACCTGTAAATGTGACTACTTTGGAAAGAGGGTCTTTGCAGATGTAATCTGGTTAAAATGAGGTGAGGGGGTGGGCCCTAAATTCTATGACCAGTGTCCTTCTAAGAAGAGAGACCCAGAGACAGACAGACACCCAAGGAGCTCGCCGTGTGATGATGGGGTAGAGCTTGGAGGGATGTGGCCAAAGGCCAAGGACTGCCTGCAACCACCAGAGGCTGGGAGGGGGCAGGAAGGATCCTCCCCAGAGCCTTCAGAGGGCAGGAGGCCCCACCGGCACCTTGGTTTCCTATTTCCAGCCTCCATTCTGGGAGAGAGAAACCTGTGAGGTTCAAAGCTGGGCACAGGACACTGCATGACCACTGAGGCCTGAGAGGGAACAGGATGGGGTCCTCTGCATTTTGCCTTGGCCTGCTGGCTGAGGTTTCAGTTCTTTCTCAGTCTTACGGACAAAACCCTCACATGCATTCTCCCCTCAAAGGGCTGATTTTAAACATACGCGAGAAGGTTCTCTTGCATTTCACGTCCTGTCACCGACAGGGTTTACAGGAACAAGTGAGTGGAATCAGGGCCATGGGACACCTGGCAAAGCGCAGACTGGTTATTTGGGTGCTCAGATTCACCAAACCAGTTTGGGTTCATCCCCCTCTCAAAGGGCTTTTGCTCTTTAGATGCTCTATTTCCTCAGTCTTCTGATGCCCAGAGCCTTACTTTCTTTTCCGTATAAGCTCAGCGTATCTCCCTCCTACTGCACTGTCTATTATGTTTTAAAATAGATTTCTGTGTGTCTTTTAATTAAAAGTGTTATATAAATATTTTCTAACCGCAGGAAAATGGCTTTTCTTCTCAGTTATTGTGTCCATTATTCCCAAGATGATGTATTTTTGACCGTGTCAGCATGTGCCTCGTGAGAAACACCCCGAGGGGACTTGCCTGCAGCCGGCCTGTCTCCGGCTGCCTTTCTTAGATGCCCGCAGACCACGCACACCCAGCAGGGGCCCAGCTGAGTTTCCCCTTCACACCCAAGTTCGTTGTCCCCAACATGGCCACCTGCGGAGCCAGCCTCTGACAGCACACGTACCTCGGCACCGCACCCACCTCGGCACCGCACCCAGGAGCTCGTCCTGTTCTTCCTTTCCCGGATCCCACCCCACATCCAGCTCCCGTCTCCAAAGGCTACTCTGCATCCAGCCACTCCGGCCACCGCCGGGGCCTCCGTCATGGTGAGCTCCGGCCCCACCACCTCTTGTCTAGACACAGGGATGCCCTTGACTTGTCTGCTAGCCTCATGTTTCCCTCTACAGCCCACTGCTTGCTTAGTAACTCGAGGGCTTTCTTTAATTTCGGATTTTTTTAATGTGGTAAAATACGCAAAGCACAGAATTCCCCAACGTAACCACTTCTACGTGTACGGTTCTGTGGCACTGAGCACACTTACTTTGTCGTGCCGCTGCCACCCCGTCCTCTCCAGAACTTTTTCATCTTCCCAGAAGGAAGCTCTGTCTCTATTAAATACACTCACTCCCCACCTGCCCCTCTCCCAGCCCCTGACAAGCCCCATTCGACTCTGTTTCTTTGAATTTATCTACTCCAGGGACCTCTTCTTATAAGTGGAATCAGTCAGTATTAGTCCTTTTGTGGCTGGCTTATTACACTCAGCGCGATGTCCACAGGGCTCCTCCACGCTGTAGCAGGTGTCAGGATTTCCTTCCTTTTTACGGCTGAATCATATTCCATCGTATGGACGGACCGCATTTTCTTTCTCCACTCACTTGGGTTGTCTCTACCTTCTGGCTAGTGTGAATGATGCTGCTATAAATGTCGGTGTACAAATATTTGAGTCCCCGCTTTTAGTTCTGGGCATATGCCCAGAAGTGGAATTGTGGGATCATATGGTAATTCTGTTCAATTTTTGGAGGAACCACCCCACTGATTTCCATAGGGTGGTTCTTTAAAGAGCCCAAAGCAGATCACATCACTCCCCAGTTCGAGAACGAAGACCTGTCTTTGGTCTGTCCCTGCCTTTCCTGCCTGGCTCCTGCTCTCTCATCTCAGTCCCCCTGCTCTGTCCACCTGTCCTTCAGGTGCATCCCTGCCTCCATCCTCTGCACTTGTAGGCCTGTCTGATGTCGTACCCATGGTTCCTCCCGTGCCCACTGCTTTCCTGCTCCTCACTGGCTTCATTTCAATTCCTTCACAGGATGAGTCGTACCCTGGTGCTGAATGTTCACTGCTTCCTTATTTGTCTCCTGCAAAAGGGCAGAGTCACCTGAAGGAAAGAACCTGGTCAGTTGGTCACCTTTGTCCACATGGCCTGGACCCTGGCACATACTTTTGTTGAATGAAGGAAAGAATAACTGGATAAAGATACCTGAGGAAATTATTTGCAATGCAGAAAAGTCTAATATGATAAAAATATCTCTGCAAACGGAGGATTGGTAATTTTGGTCTATGATTACATTTTTAAAAGTTATTATTGGGGCTTCCCTGGTGACACGGTGGTTAAGAATCCACCTTGCAATGCAGGGGACACAGGTTTGAGCCCTGGTCTGGGAGGATCCCACATGCCGTGGAGCGACTAAGCCTGTGTGCCACAGCTACTGAGCCTGAACTCTAAAGCCCATGAGCCACAACTACTGAACCCACATGCCACAACTACTGAAGCATGCATGTCTAGAGCCCATACTCCGCAACAAGAGAAGCCACTGCAATGAGAAGCCCACGCACCACAACGAAGAGTAGCCCCCACTCACTGTAACTAGAGAAAGCCTGTGTGCAGCAACAAAGACCCAATGCAGCCAAAAATAAAATAAATACATTTTTAAAAAGTTATTATTAAAAAAATCAGTTCAGTAATTGGAATAGTGACTTAGTGTTTCCAATTACCATCAGGAGGTCTGTGTCAGATAATCAGGGTTTTCATCAGAGGGAAGGACTTTTACCAAGGATCTCCACACTGAAGTTTTGTCAGGGCACGAGGTTGGGTGTATCCTAGATGGGAACTTCCTGTAGAGAACAATCTTCTCCTGAACGACCAAAGTGTGAAAAGTTGATGTTTTGCATATAAATCTTGGTAGAAATTTTTTTCTTTGACTTCTTGATTTAATGGCATCTTGTATTTCTGAACTTGATGCTGGAGGCCTGTGGATGGGGAGATCCTTAAAGCCAGTGATAGACAACATCCCTGATTAGCATTGATGTAAAAATCCTCTCTGAAATACTAGTAAACTGAATTCAACAACACATTAAAAGGATCATACACTATGGCCAAGTGGGATTTATCCCTGGGATGCAAGGATGGTTCAACATATGTAAATCAAGCACTATGATACACCACATTTACAGAATGAAAGATAAAAACTACATGACCATCTCAGTAGATGCAGAAAAAGTATTTGACAAAATTCAACATTCATTTATGAAAAAAATTCTCAACAAAATTGGTATAGAAGGAGCTAACCTCAACACAATAAAGGCTACATGTGAAAATCTCACAATTAACATCATAATGAATGGGGAAAACTGAAAGCTTTTCCTCTAAGATCTGGACAAGGCAAGGATGCCCACTCTCACCTCTTCTATTCAACACAGTACTGGAAGTTCTAGCCATAGCAATTAGGCAAGAAAAAGAAATAAAAGAAATCCAAATCAGAAAGGAAGAAGTAAAATTATCTCTCTTTTCAGATGACATGATCATATGTATAGAAATCTCTGAAGACTATTAGAGCTAATAAATAAATTCAGTAAAGTTGTAGGATACAAAAATCAAAATACAAAAATCAGTGGCATTTTTATAGATAAACAGTGAACTATCCAAAATGGAAATTAAGAAAATAATCTCTTTCATAGTAGCAACAGAAAAATAAAATACTTAGGGATAAACTTAAAGAGGTGAAAAACGTGTACAGTGGAAACTTTAAAACATTGATGAAAGAAATTAAAGAAAACACATGGGAAGACATTCTGTGTCCATGGGTTAGAAGAATCAATATTGTTAAAATGTCCATACTACTCAAAGTGATCTATAGATTCAGTGCAGTCTGTATCAAAATCCTAATAGCATTCTTTTATAAAAAATAGAAAAAACCCCTAAAATTCACATGGAACCACAAAAGACCCAGAAGAGCCAAAACAATCTTGTGAAAGAAGAAAAAATATGGAAGCACACGTCCTGATTTCAAAATATATTACAAAGCTACAGTAATCAAAACAGTCTGGTGCTAGAGTAAAAAACGACATGTGGACTAATGGAACAGAATAGACAGTACAGAAGTAACTCCACGCATGGTCAATTCATGGTCAATTTATGGTCAATCAGCAAGGGTGCCAAGGACAATGGGGAAAGTATAGTCTCTTCAACAAATGGTGTTGAGAAAGCCGGATATCTACATGTAGAAGAATGAAATTGAACCGTTCTCTCACACCATATACAAACATCAACTCAAAGTGGGTTAAAGACATAACAGAAGGGAACTTCCCTGGCAGTCCAGTGGTTAAGACTTCACCTTCCAATGCTGGGGGTGTGGGTTCAATCCCTGGTCAGAGAGCTAAGATCCACGTGCCTTGGAGCCAAAAACACAAAATATAAAACAGAAGCAGTATTGTAACAAATTCAATAAAGACATAAAAAAAAAAAAAAGGCATGAACATAAGACCTGAAACTGTAAAACTAGTAGAAGAAAACATAGGAAAAAAGCTTCATGACATTGGTCTTGGCACTGATTTTTTTGGATGTGATCCCCAAAACACAGGCAACAAAAGCAAAAATAAACAAGTGGGATTGCATCAAACTAAAACGCTTCTGCACAGCAAAGGAAACAATCAACTGAGTAAAAATCAACCTACGGATGGGAGAAAATATTTGCAGACTATATATCTAATAAGGGGTTAATCTCCAAAATATATAAGGAACTCATACAATTCAATAGCAAAACACAAAAACCTGATTAAAAAATGGGCAAAGGATGTAAATCGACATTTCTCAAAAGAAGACATACAAGTGGCCAGCAGGTATATGAGTAAGTGTTCAACATCATTAATCATCAGGGAAATGGAAAGCAAAACCACAAGGAAATATCACCTTGTACCTGTTAGGATAGCTATTATCAAAAAGGTAAAAGATAACAAGTGCTGGTGAGACTATAGAGAAAAGGGAACACTTGCACTCTCTTGGTGGGAATATAAATTGGTGCAGCCGTTATGGAAAATAGTATGGAGGGTCCTCAAAAAATTAAAAATAGAACTGCCATATGATCATAGCAATTCCACTTCTAGGATTTTACCTGAAAAATGAAATCAGGATCTCAGAGATATCTGCACTCCCATGTTCACTGAAGCATTATTCACAAAAGCTAAGATATGGAAACAAACTAAATGTCCATCGAAAGACGAATGGATAAAGAAAATGCGATATATCTATATCTATATATATATATATATTATTCAGCCTTAAAAAAGAAGGAAAGTCTGCACTTTGTGACAACATGGATTAACCTTGAGAACATTATGATAAGTGAAGTAAACCAGACACAGAGGACAAATACTGCATGATACTACTTATTTGTGGAATCTTAAACAGTCCAACTCATAGAAGCAGAGTAGAATGGTGGTTTCCAGGGGCTGGGGGAGGGGAAATGGAGAGACGTTTGCCAAATGGTGCAAAGTTTCAATTATGCAAGATGGGTTTGGAGAGCTCATGTGCAGCCTGGTGGCTATAGTTAACAATACCGTTTTATATACTTGAAATTTGCTCAGTGAGTAGATAAGTGTTCTCAGCTTGGAAGAAAAAAAAAGAAAGAAAGAAGATGGTTGACTATGTGTGGTGATGGGTATGTTAATTAACTTGATCATGGTGATCATTTCACAGTATGTACATCTATAAACTCATCAAGATGAACACCTTAAATATATGCTCTTTTAATTTGTCAGTTATACCTCAATGAAGCTAAAAAACAGTACTAATAGACTAAAAATAGTATATATTTTTGAATCAGTTAGGTCCCTGTACTCCTGGGAAAATGATGTCTCCTGACCTGCCTTATCAATCTGGTATTTTCAATGGATTCATGTTAGAAAAATGCACATTTACGGTAATTACTTGAACTTTGTCCCACTGATATAAAATACCTAATATGTGAGCCAAGTTGTAGCCATGGTGAATATATGTGACACTTTAAGTCAATCTGTTTCCCTGATAATCTCCATATCGGTAGACGTATCATTCATTCTGCATTAAAAATTGTCCAGGAATGCTATTTAGACCCTCGTTTTCATGGGCACGAGTCATTTTCTTAGCAACCGTAATGTAGCGTGAGTTTGCCGTCGCACACACTGTGTAATGAACGCTGGGTGGCTTTTGGAGGGCAAAGCATGGGCACTATGTCAACAACGGTTTTGGCCCTGATGCTGCCGTCAGCATATGCTGAGGGAGAGCTGGCTGTGGGTGCCCTTGTTGGTCCCAACTGTCAACACTGAAATGAACCTGCAAAGAAGCAACCAGGGCAAGGAGAATGCATGAAGAAATGCAGGCACCAGGAACCTTTCTGGCATTCTTTTAGACCTATCCTGTGTGCAGTAGAAAACATTCTAAATCGGAAATCTGAAATCTAGATTTCATGAGGTCCACGCCCTGTAGCACTGTTCTGACGGGGCTGAGGCCAGAGAGTGTCAGGGTTGATGTTAAGAGGGCGCCTACAAGCCCGGGGGATCCATCGGGTGACGTTTTAGGGTAGTCGTGTCGTGTTGTGTGCTCCTCCGAGCCGCCAGAGGTGGCCCCTTCAGTCCGGCTGAGGGTGCAGGCATTCTGGTCAAACTGTCGCCTTTGGTGGAGTCTGCCCTCTGGGGCTCTGGGGTGCATGGC
This sequence comes from Neophocaena asiaeorientalis asiaeorientalis, assembly GCF_003031525.2. Taxonomy (NCBI): domain Eukaryota; kingdom Metazoa; phylum Chordata; class Mammalia; order Artiodactyla; family Phocoenidae; genus Neophocaena; species Neophocaena asiaeorientalis. The sequence continues at coordinate 1,595,270 of NW_020171809.1, read as the reverse complement.
CAAAGACCAAGGCCAGTGTCAGCTTTCTTCTCTGTCCAGCTGTGTGTGGACAGAAGAAGAAAGTGTGACCACTTTCTGCTGTGGTCATTGTGTCCTGAGAAACCTACGGTTCCAGGAGGGCGGCCTGTGCAGGAGAACCTTCTCCGAGGAAGGCTTAGCTGGTCAACCTGGGGGCCCCTGGAGAGGCTGAACGGACAATGATGAGGTGAACTTAACCTTCAGTTACATTAGAACATCTAATAGATGGACTTGGACAACCTCTTCAGTGGTGATCAGCAGTGACGCGCATTGTGTGTTCACCGAGCATCTGGTAGAGTGCTGAGCAGTGAGTTGGAACCTACAACCGGCAACCATACTCTCAATGTTTCTCGGACAAGGCTAGCTTGGAGGATGGGAATAATTTACCTGGAAGAAATGCAGGCATGTCTGATGCCAGCTAAACAGCGGAGTCTGGACCCAAAAGGGGCCTCATCGGAGCACCATGGTCATTACCATCAGCACGAGAGGCTCGAAAACCCAGCCGACAGCACCGACAGCCTCAGTGAGTAAAACAGAAGATAAGCTCTGACAACGGACGCAGGACAAAAAAGTATAAGAATATATTGAAACACAGGAGTGAGGTTCTGGAGATCCCTGAGACTGGAGCCTAGAAAGCAGAGCCTTCAAAAGAAGCCAAACAGGGCTTCCCTGGTGGCACAGTGGTTGGGAGTCTGCCTGCCAATGTAGGGGACACGGGTTCGTGCCCCGGTCCGGGAGGATCCCACATGCCGCGGAGCGGCTGGGCCCGTGAGCCATGGCCACTGAGCCTGCGCGTCTGGAGCCTGTAAAAAAAAAAAAAAAAAAAAAAAAAAAAAAAAAAAGCCAAACAGCACAGAAATCGTGGAGCCATCGCTAAAGGGTGTTTCTGGAACTGGAAAAACAACCAAGATTGGAAAAAGCAGAGTCACACATCTCTATGATGCTCAGCCAGCACCAAAGACCTGACAAGATGCTTCCTCGTAAAATGTTCAACATCAGAGAGAATCTGCCGGAAGACGAGTGCAATGAACTGGCCCCTGGAGGCTGCCCTCGCCCACCCAGCCCCCTGCCCTACACACTTTTGCTCCATGAGCCCCTGTGCAGTGAGTGAGCGAACCCAGAAGAAGGTCTGCAGCTTTCTGGTAAAACAAGAGCCGAAGGTGGCGGGATGCTGTGTGTGGAGAAAGATGGTCTGCCTGCAGGGGTGTCGCTCCAAATGCCCCCCCAGATCCCCTTCCTCCTGGGAGCACCCCAAACTCCCGGGGGGCGCACTGCCACCGATGAGGTGATGGGCAGTGATGTCAACCACTCTGGGCAAGCGACCAGGACCTCAAACTGAACGGGATGTGACGGTACTCCACAGAGCCAGGCGAAAGCACGGAGAAGAGCACGGCCTCCCGAGGGCCGGGAGAGCCTCGACGGGGAGACAGTTTCTCATGAAAAGCAGGCTGACATACCGTGTTCTTTTGAATTAGAATCTATGTCCACAGACGGAGAATTGAGGAAGTCTGCTTCGTGTCCTCACCAGCAGAGTTACAAAGAGTATTTACTTTCTAAGTTCAAGCAAAAAAGGCAAGAACACAGAGACTCTGTAAGAATGGAGGGAAGGCAGCAGCAGGATGGGGCGGGGCCCCTGCCCCAGGTGGGGGGCCCAGAGAAGCAGGGAGGTGACAGGAAGTTGCTAAGGCCCCAGTGGCTGATGTACCCTGTGTCTGGCCCGGCCAAACCACACCGCCTCCCCCTACCCCAGCCTGGATGGGTCCCTTTACGTCAGGGCTGGCCTGGGTTCGTGGGGCTCATCATGCTTGGATGGACCTGAAATCCTCTGGGATTCGAACAGGCATCATCCATGAACAACCAACAGAGGAGAAAAGCTGAGCCCGGCCCAGGGGGATGCTGAGGGACCCCCGCGGAGGCAGCCCCGTGGCTGGTCCTGGTGCTGGAGACTGGCTCCCACTGGGGTGAGCCAGGATGCTTGGGCGGCCTGGGACTCAGTGCCCCAGGCGGGGCTGCAGGCCTGGAAGGCAGGGAGCAGGTCCTCCAGGTCAGGAGGATGGGGCCCAAGACACCTTCTCTTCCTTCCTTTCGCTATTGATACCCAGAGAGTTGTTGCCAACCTGTTTTCCCAATGAGACAACACACTGGAAGATCTATTTTCTGCAGAAAGGCAGAAAACAAATAGGAAATATTATTTCAGAGAACTTGCCCAGTGTAATTATTTAAGAATGTATTACCGACCATATGGTTTCCCACACTGGTTTGAGGGGTAATGATTTTTATAATTACCTGTGTTTAGAAATACCTTCACGCAAAGAAGTAAATATGCCTCCTGCTGAGAACAGAAACAGTCTCTCCTCTTCCATAATGAGTGAGCTTGTCTTCAGCCAAAGCCTGACATTACTTTTGCTTTCTCAGGGTCGATGTGGGACAGAGGCTCCGGGCTGGGATCCAGCCTGCGGGGCGTCAGGTCTCTCCCAAGTGTCGTCCATATGCTGCCCTCTGGTGTGACAAAGGTGACCATGGGTGGGGGGGGGCGGGCCAGGCACAGACCTGCCCTCAGGGCACAGGTCCCCCTCCCCTGTCCACACGAGAGTCTGCCATCCCCACCGCTCCAGCCACCTGCCTCTGGTCCGTGTCCCGTGTCCAGAGCCATCTCCTGTCACATGTGACACTTCACTTCCCTGACCGGAGCCCCACTCACCTGCACCCGTGGTCCACGGTGGGACCCCCAGAGCCAGCGGGATGAGATGCAGGCAGACCAGGATAGAGTGGTGAGGCGACAAAAAGAGCAGGATGGTCTGAAAGCTCTGTCCTTTATTCTTTTTTTTTGTGGTACGCGGGCCTCTCACTGTCGTGGCCTCTCCCGTTGCGGAGCACAGGCTCCGGACGCGCAGGCTCAGCGGCCGTGGCTCACAGGCCCAGCTGCTCCGCAGCATGTGGGGCCCTCCCGGACCGGGGCACAAACCCACGTCCCCTGCATCGGCAGGCGGACTCCCAACCACTGCACCACCAGGGAACCCCTGTCCTCTATTCTTGGATGATGTCTTTCCTACTTTTGGGGGCTAAAATCTTTTTTTAATGGATTGATGGGCATTTGCGATTTGAATAGTCATTTCTTGTCCCTTCTCCCAAAGTCTTGTGTCAGTTTTCTGAATCAGCAATGTGTGCGCATGTGTATGCGTGTGTGTGTGGGGGGTGATGGGTGAGAGGGAAGTGGGAGGAGGCCTGGGGCCTGTAATTGTCTGGGCTTGAACTTGGGACCACAGGCCCATCACTGGACCCCTGACTCCACAGCCACTGCTGGAGCTGGCTGCCGGGCATCAGCTGTGTGGGGCAGCGGTAGGGCCCCCGTGCGGCGGGGCAGGCCACTGGGCTGTCCTGTGTCTCCACTCCTTCACTGTGAAGCAGGGTGGTGGTAGCGGCAGCCTCCTTGGGAGCAGGAGACCTGCGTTCATGTCTGTAAGAGGTCTGGCCGCGGTGAGTGCTGCGTGCATGCACGCTCACACATACGCATGTGTGCACACGTGCCCGTGCACACCTGTGGGAGTAGGGGTGCCCTTGAGGAGGGAATAGCTGCTTTGCCTGGGACTCCGCTCTGGATCACCTGAAGGGGAGAAGGGGGGGCAGCGAGCTCTTGGGGCCCAGCAGCTCCAGCAGCTCCAGCGTCTGCCCTTCCTCTGCCTCCTGGCAACCTGGGGCTTGCAAACATTTTAGTGGCTCCTGATAAATATTTCAGGCTCGAGCTGTGATGCTGCCTGGTGTTAAGCCATGCTCCCTGCGGTGATAGAAACCATTTCTCCAGAATTTCCAGAAATGCCTTCCAGTTCTGGGTTGACATTTTTATTTTCCAGGAGCTGCTTGTGATGACCTGTGAGCCTGTGCCTTTGGTGGCTCCTTTGACCACGATGCCTGGTTTCGTGCAGTTAAAACACCTGTTTTCTCTGGTTGTGCCACATAAGCTTATGAGTTTTACACGGAAATGTGACCTGCTTTCTTTAACGAGCCTCTGCCCCTTAGGTGGCCCCCAGTGAACAGGTTCCCATCGGGCCGCAGCTCCCGCTGGGCAGGAAACGGGGCGCCCGCTCTGTCCTGTGCCCCGGTAAGATGTATCGGGCTTAGTGAGACCAGTGGCTCCCAGGTTGGATTTAGAGCTCCTCTCTTCTGTTGAGTGAGCCCTGTTACAGGGTTTCCCACACTAACACTCATGCTGGGAGCATCTACTGAGCGCCTACCGTGTGCCAAGCATGATGTGAAGGGCAGTAAAGGCTGATTCCATCAGTGCCCAGGCTCTGGCTGTAGCAGTGTGTGTGTGTGTGTGTGTGCCATATCTGCACACATGTAAGGACTCCTGCTTCTCACTCCAGCGTGTGACCACCCAGCCCTAGCCTGGCCATTCTCAGGGCTCACCAAGCAAGGCCTCCACCCGGAGCCCCAAGTCTCGGTTCTGCTACTTCTGATTCAAGGCCGGTTAACAGAGAGGTTTCAGTCCACCCCTCACATCACCATTGATGAAGCATCTGGTCGACTGACCGTTTCCGAGACCCTGTGGTGTGACAGGCATCTGTTGGCTTCGAAAGATCCAGAACGTCCTAGACTCGGCTCTTCCCTGCGAGGGACTCACTGCTTCCTGCTGGACTCGGACAAACACAAATAACCCCAATCTAATGAGATAAGAACACAGATGGCTTAGAGCTCGGTCGGGGTTAGGCATAATTAAGGTAGCAGATGGGGAAATTCAAGTGAAAATTCAGTAAAATTTTAATTGAAAGATGATGTATTTCCACCCTAAGATCCTTTAAAGGTGAGCTCAAATTTCATGCCCCTGCCCCCTCCCCAGCAAACACACACAATCCCAGTAAAGCTACGTGGTCACCTCCCCTCCCCCTCTCAGCCTGAAGAGCTCGACCTGGTCACTCTTCCTGTAACTCTTCCCTGTTGCTGGCCCCAGGAAGAGATGCACACGCCCCTCTTAGGGTGGGCAGGGAGGGCGGGATGCAGGGGAGAGAGGAGGGTAGCTGGAGGGCGCCCGGTGCAGCAGAGGCAGGGACCTGGCCTAAACAGCTACCCCTGCTCGGCCCCCTCGGTGGCCCCATACGTCCTAGGTCTCGGGCTGTCTTCCTCTTGGATGTGCTGGGCTGTCTGTCTCTGCCATCGTCTTGGGGATCTGCCCCCCAGCCACTGCCGGGAAGCTCTCTTCACCCTGGAGGGGGAGGTCCCCAAGGTCCTTGTCCATAGGGGGACACCGTAACCACTATGTCTTTCCCCATAAACGAGGTATTAGTAAAGTTTTATGTAATTTTGTCAAAGTTAAGTCACAGATGGAAATCCTGTATATCTCTATGGCATATCCCTTCCAGCTAGGGTTTCAAGACACAACATCACCCATCATGGAAAAATTACTACACTTTCACGACCACACACTAATAACTGTCTCCTTCATTAGCTCTCTGGTTCTTTATATCATTTCACTAACGCTAACAGCTAAGCTAACACATACCAGCACAATAGATGCACAAGAAGTAGAAAGCATCTGAACCGTCTTACCGGCCGTTATCTTGAGTTTAATTGCCCTGCCATCCTTGCGAATCCTCTACATGATAGATGAAATCAACAACGCGTCTCTTACTGTCAAAACTATAGGCCACCAGTGATACTGAAGTTATAAGTACATTGACTACAAAGACTTAAATTTTGACTCCTATATAATCCCAACATCAGACTTAAAACCAGGGGAGCTACGACTGCTCGAAGTAGATAAACGAGTAGTGTTGCCCATAGAGATAACAATCTCTGAATTATAATCTCCTCCGAAGATGTATTACACTCAGGAGCCGTACCTTCCCCAGGCCTGAAAACGGGCACAATCCCAGGGCGTCTAGATCAAACAACCCTGATACCAGCGCGACCAGGTTTGCATTACGGACGCAGGGTTCAGAGATTCGTGGGTCAAACCAGAGCTTCATGCCAATTGTCGCTGAATTAGTATCCCTAAAATACTTTGAAAAATGATCCGCATCAATATGTAAACTCATTAAGAAGCTAGGTAGCGTCAACCTTTTAAGTTAAAGACCGAGAGCTAAGACTCTCCTTAATGGCATGCAGCAATTAGATACATCAACACGATTCACTACCATGTCATCTATGTTTCTAACACTGTTTATTATATTTCAACTAAAAGTCTCGAAGTACACTTACTACCCCAAGCCAGAGTCAACACTCACCAAAGTGCAAAAACAGCCCACTCCTTGAAAAACAAAATGAACGAAAATCTATTTGCCTCTTTCATAACCCCAACAATAATAGGCCTCCTTGTAGTCATTTTAATTATGATGTTTCCAAGTATTTTATTTCTAACATCAAAACGACTAATTAATAATCGCATAATTTCCCTTCAACAATGACTAGTCCAACTTACATCAAAATAATAAGCACCCACAATCACAAGGGACAGACTTGATCACTAATACTAATATTTATTTATTGGGTCGACCAACCTTCTGGGACTACTACCCCACCCTCTTACACTCACCTCACAGCTCTCAATAAATGTGGAATAGCCATTCCCCTATGAGCCGGCACCGTGATTACAGGTTTTTGAAACAAAACAAAAGTGTCTTTAGCTCACTTCTTACCACAAGGCACACCCACCTCCCTTACCACCATACTAGTGATTATCGAACTATCAGCCTGTTTATCTAGCCGGTAGCACTAGCTGTGCGATGAACAGCCAATATTACAGCGGGACATGTATTAATACATCTAATCGGAGGGACAACTTTAGCACTAATAAGTATCAACACTGCCACAGCTTTTATTACATTCATCGTCTCACCCTACTCACCATCTTCGAATTTGCCATTGCTATAATTCCAGCCTATGTGTTTACCCTCCTAGTAAGCCTATATCTGCAATACAGCACATAATGACCTACCAGACCCACGCATATCACATGGTAAACCCCAGTCCTTGACCTCTCACAGGAGCCTGTTCAGCCCTCCTCATAACATCAGGCCTAACCATGTGATTCCACTTCAACTCAATACTACTACTAATATCAGGCCTACTAACTAGTACTCTAACAATATATCAGTGATGACGAGTTTTATTCGAGAGAGCACCTTCCAAGGCCAGTCGTCCAAAAAGGGCTTGGATATGGGATAATCTTATTTATCATCTCAGAAGTCCTCTTTTTTTTTTTTTACTGGCTTCTTTTGAGCCATCTATCACTCAAGCCTCACCCCTACTCCTGAATTAGGTGGGTCCTGGCCACCAACAGGCAGTCGACCTCTAAATCCTCTAGAAGTGCCGCTTCTCAACACTTCCGTGCTATTAGCCTCTGGGTGTCTATCACCTGGGCCCACCACAGCCTTACGGAAGGAAATCGCAAGCACATACTCCAAGCCCCCTTTATTACAGTTGCCCTGGGCGTATATTTTACACTCCTACAAGCCTTGGGGTATTATGAAGCTCCATTTACAATCTCAGATGGAGTATATGGATCAACTTTCTTCATGGCCACAGGGTTCCACAGACTGCACATAATCATTGGGTCCACCTTCCTTATTGTTTGTTTCCTGCACCAATTAAAATTTCACTTCACATCCAACCACCGCTTCGGCTTTGAAGCCGCTGCTTGATACTGACATTCTGTAGATGTTTTATGACTCTTCCTTTTGTATCTATCCATTGATGAGGCGCATAATTCTTTTAGTATGAATTGGTGCAACTGACCTGTAATCAGTTAGTTTCGGTACACCCCGAAAAAGAATAATAAACTTAATACTGACCCTATTAACGCATACTGCACTGGCCTCATTGCTTGTACTCACCGCCTTCTGACTCCCCCAGCTAAACATGTACGCAGAGAAAACAAGCCCTTATGAATGCGCATTGGACCTTATAGGATCCGCCCGCCTGCTTTGTCCATAAAATTTTTCCTGGTAGCAATCACATCCCTCCTTTTCCACCTAGAAATTGCCCTCCTACTGCCCCTCCTCTGAGCAACTCAAACAAGTAATCTAAAAACAATACTCACCATGGTTTTACTTTTAATCTCATTATTGGCAATTAGCTTGGCCTACAGTGAGCTCAGAAAGGACTGGAGTGGACTGAACTAAACTGTATTTAGTTTAAAACAAATAATTTCGACTCATCAGATGATGACTAAACTCATAATTACCAAGTGTCTTTAGTGTGTATAAATATTATCATAGCTTCCACGGTACCCCTTGTCGGGCTGCTAATATATCGATCCCACTTACTGTCCTCCCTAACTTGTCTAGAAGATGTAATATTATCACTGTACATCCTGGTGACCCTAACATCCGAAACTCACACTTCACCTCAGCCAGCATAATACCCGTCACCCCACTGGTGTTCGCAGCCTGCGAAGCCGCACGCAGACAATCCTTGTTGGTAATAGTATCAAACACGTATGGCTCCGACTACGTACAAAACCTTAACCTCCTCCAATGCTAAAATTTATTATCCCTACGATTATACTAATACCACTGACTTGATTATCAAAAAACAATATAACCTGAATTAACACTACAACCCATAGCCTGCTAATTAGCCTCACAAGCCTGCTTCCTCTTAACCAGTTTGATGACAATAGCCTTAATTTCTCCTTAATATTTTTTTCCGACTCCCTATCTGCACCGCTGCTGATCTTGACAATATACTCCTACCTCTGACATTATAGCCAGTCAGCCTCACCTGCTCAAAGGATCGCTGACCCGAAGACAACTACGCATCGCTAGACTAATCGCATTACAAGCATCTGGAACCCTAACATTTAGCGCCACAGAACTAATGCTGTGCGACCCCACACCCGAGGCCACACTAACTCCGACACTCATCCTCGTCACCCGATGAGGTAACCAAACAGAACGCCTGCACGCAGGGCTCTATTTTCTATCCTACACACTAGTCGGATCCCTCCCGCGGCTAGTGGCATTAGCATAGATGCAAAACACCACGGGCTCTCTGAATTCCCTCGTACGTCAGTATTGAACCCAAGCATTACCCAACTCCTGAGCCAACGTTTCTATAAGATTAGCCTGAACAATAGCCTTTATGGTAAAAATACCCCTCTATGGCCTCCACCTTTGACTACCAAAGCACACGTAGAAGCTCCCGTCACAGGCTCCATAGTCCTTGCAGCCGCATCACTAAAACTCGGGGACTACGGCGTGCTACGAGCTACAACAATACCCAGTCCCCAGGTAGAATCCGTGGCATACGCTTTCCCGATGCTCTCCTCGTGAGGGATAATCATACCAGTTCAATCTGTCTACGTCAGACAGACCTGAACTCACTTATCGCGTATTCTTCTGTCAGCCACATAGCCCTTGAGGCCTACAAACCCTCCGCCCACTGACGGCCGCTTGACGCCTACCGGCGAGCCTGACCAACGTAGCCCCGCCCCCAACTATTAATGTAATCGGGGAACTGTCCGTAGTTATGTCAACCTCCTCATGATCAAACTTGACCGTTATCTTAATGGGAAGTAACATTGTAATTACAGCCCTATATTCTATATGCGTACTGATTACAGGAAAGCACAGTAAATACACACACCGTCTTAATACTATTACACCCTCCTTCACACGAGAAAACGCCCTTGTAGCCCTCCGCGTTCTACCCCTCCTACTCCTGTCACTAAATCCCCAAATCATCCTGGGCCCCTGTATTGTAAATATAGTTTAAAAAAACCACTAGATTGTGAATCTAGTGACAGAAGACTGAGACTTCTTATTTACCGAGAAAGTACCGGAAGAACTGCTACTTCACGCTCCCATGCCTAACAGATGGCTTTTTCAGGCTTTTAGAGGATAGTAGTTATCCGTTGGGCTTAGGAGCCAAAAAACTGGTGCAGTTCCAAGTAATAGACCTATTTTCCTCTTTTGCTCTGGTCACACACTAACACTAATTAACCCAATTATAATAACTAACACAGATTTCTACAAAAGTGACAAGCATCCATCATATGTAAAAAAATACTGTCTCATGTGCTTTCATTACCAGCCTAGTTCCAACAATAATATTCCTCACACAGGCCAAGAAATAATTATTTCAAACTGACATTGAATCACTGTCCAAACCCTTAAATTAACACTTAGCTTCAAAATAGATTACTTCTTGGGCTTCCCTGGTGGCGCAGTGGTGGCCCGCGTACCAAAAAAAAAAAAAAAAAAAAAACGTTTACTTCTCAATAATATTCGTACTAGTAACATCATCTGTTACATGGTCCATTATGGAGCTCTCAGTATGGTACCTACACTTAGACCCTTACATTAACCGGTTCTCCAAGTACCTACTCCTCTTCCTCATCACCATGCTAATCCTTGTTATGGTCAATAACCTCTTCCAGCTTTTTATTGGATGGGAGGGGGTTGGCATGATATCCTTCCTACTCCTTGGGTGATGGTATGGAGGAGCAGATGCAAACACAGCTGCTCTCCAAGCAATCTCATATAACTGCTTTGGGGATATCGGGTTCATTATATCAATAGCATGATTCCTGTTTGACTCAAACACATGAGACCTGCAACAAATTTTTATGCTCGACCTAAATCCCTCGAACCTCCCCCTTACAGGACTCGTACTAGCCACAGCCGGAAAATCAGCCCAGTTTGGACTGCACCCTTGACTCCCCTCACCAATAGAGGACCCCACCCCTGTATCACTCCTGCTCCACTCAAGCACAATAGTTGTGGCAGGAGCCTTCCTACTTATTCGATTTTACCCTTTAACAGAAAACAGCAAACTTATCCCAGCAATAGTACTGTGCCTGGGACCCCTCACCACCCTAGTCACAGCTACATGCGCTCTCACCCAAAATGACGTTAAAAAGATGATCACTTTCTCCACTTCAGGCCAATTAGGACGAACAATGGTAACGATCAGCATCAGCAAACCCTATCCAGCATTCTTGCACGTCTGCACACATGCTTTTTTTTAAGGCCATGCTATTCATATGCTCCAGATCCATTAGTCACAGGCTGAACGACAAACCAGATATTCGAAACATAGGAGGCCTATTCAAGGCTTTACCCTTCACCACAACAGCCCTCATTATCAGGTGTCTGGCATTAACAGGAATGCCTTTCCTCACCGGTTTCTATCCTAAAGACTTGATCATCGAAGCCACTCATACGTCTTACACCAGCGCCTGAGCCCTGTTAATAACTCTAATTGCCGCCTCCCTCACAGCTGTCTATAGCGCCCACATCATCTTCTCCGCTCTGTTAGGACAACTCCGCTTCTTTCCCTGAACCCCCATCGATGAAAACAACCCCCTCTTAATTAACCCCATCAAACGCCTACTAATTGGAAATGTCTTTGCTGGGTTCATTATCTCCAACCACAGTCCCCCTAATAACCACACCCTTACCTCTAGAACTAACTACGCTTGCAGTAACCATCCTAGGCTTCGCCTTGGCGCTCGAAATCAACCTTAACACACAAAACTTAAAATTCATCCACCCCTCACGTACCCTGGAATTCTCTAGTCTCTTAGGATATTTCTCCACCATCACGTACTGTCTTCCTCCTTACCTAAACCTAAGCCAGAAGTCAGCATCCTCCCTTTTGGACTTAATCTGACTAGAAAACAAACATTTTACCAAAACCCACATCCCTTACTCAACTAAAGTTCTCCACGCTAATCTCAAGCCAAAAAGGCCTTATCAGACTATACTTCCTATCGTTCCTCATTACTCTCACCCTTAACGTGCTTTTATTTAATTACCACAAGTAATCTCCATAATAACCACAATGCCAATAAGCAACGACCAACGAGTAACAATCACCAACCAGGTACCGTAACCATACAGTGCCACAGTCCCTATAGCCGCCTCACTAAAAAAGCCGGAGTCACCAGTGTCATAGATAACTCAGGCTCCCAACCCGCTGAGCTTAATCACAACTGCCACCTCCTCATCCTTTAAAATATAAAATACCATCAAAAATTCTCTTATCAACCCTGAAAGAAATGCCCCCAAGACAGTCTTATTACAACCCCACACCTCAGAATACTGCTCCGTGGTCATAGCCGTCGTATAGCCAAACGCAACTAATATCCCCCCTGAATAAGCCAAAAACACTCTCAAACCTAAAAATGAACCACCAAAGTTCAACACGATCCCACACCCAATACCACCACTCACAATCAACCCAAAGCCCCCATAAATAGGCGAAGGTTTTCAAGAAACCCTCACAGAACTGATCACAAAAATAACACTTAAAATAAATACGTCATCATCATTCTCACATGGCTTCCAACCATGACCAATGACATGAAAAATCATCGCTGTCATTCAACTATAAGAACACCAATGACCAACATCCGAAAAACATACCCACTGACACAAATCAACGATACATTCCTTGACCTCCCAACCCCATCAAACATTTCATCATGATGGAATCTTGGCTCTCTACTAGGCATTTGCCTGATCAGACTTATTCCCAGCAAGACGCTGCACACCAGACACAGCGACTGCCTTCTCGTCAGTAGCACACATCTGTTGAGACGTTACCTGTGGATGAATCATTCGATATCTACGTGCAAACGGAGCTTCCATGTTCTTTATCTGCCTTTATATTCACGTAGGACGTGGCCTGTATCATGGGTCCTAGGCCTTTCTAGAAACATGAAGCGTCGGAATTATTCTACTGCTCACAGTCATAGCTGCTGCATTTATGGTCTATGCACGACCATGAGGACAGATGTCATTCTGAGGGGCGAGAGTCATTACAAACCTGCTCTCAGCAATCCAGTACAGTGGCACTGCTCTTGCCGAATGGATCCGAGGCGGCTTTTCTGTACACAGAGCAACACTCATGCGATTCTTCGCTTTTCATTTTATTCTCCCCTTCATCGTCACAGTGCTAGCAGCTGTCCACCTACTATTTTTCCACGAAACGGGATCCAACAACCCCACAGGAATCCCATCTGACACAGACAAAATTCCATTCCACCCCTATTACACAATCAAAGACATCCTAGGTGCCCTACTACTAATCCCAGCCTCGCCAATACTAGTCCTATTTTCACTGAACTTGCCAGGCAACCCCGACAACTACACCCTAGCAAACCTGCTCAACACACGACCACACATTAAATCAGAGTGATACTTTCTATTCACATATGCAATTCCATGATCAATCCCCAACAAACTAGGAGGAGGCTTAGCCCTATTGCTCTCAATCCTGATTCTAACATTTATCCCAATACTCCACAAATCCAAACAACGAAGCGTAACATTCCGACCCCTTAGCCAGTTCTGATTTTGAGTGCTAGTGGCAGACCTACTAACACTCACATGGACTGGAGGACACCCCTTCATCATTATCGGACAACTTGCATCTATTTTATACTTTCTTTTAATTCTAGTGCTAATACCAGTAACTAGCATCATTGAAAACAATCTCCTGAAATGAAGAGTCTTTGCAGTACATCACATTATCCTGGTCTTGTAAACCAGAAGAGGAGAACAACACACCTCCCTAACACTCAAGGAAGGAGCCCTAAGCTTCGCCACCAGCACCCAAAGCTGAAATTCTACTTAAACTATTCCCTGAAATTATGACATTTACAAAATTATTAAGTACTATATCAGTATTAAAACAGTCCATTTTATCACAAACTACTATGTACATCGTGCATACCTGTACTACCACATTAATAAGTACATATACTTTATATGTACACATTACATTGTATGGATAATTGTACTTTACACTATCTGCCCCATGCTTACAGGCATGTACATCTTATTATTAGTATTGTATAGTACATATAGATTATTAATCGTACATAGTAGATTGAGTCAAATCAATCCTAGTCAACATGCATATCCTGTCCATTAGACCATGAGCTTAATCACCAGGCTGCGTGAAACCATCAACCCGCTCGGCAGGGGCCCCTCTTCTGATAAACCCCACCAGCCCTTGTAGTGAGGTGGATGGACCTAGAGTCTGTCATACAGAGTGAAGTAAGTCAGAATGAAAAACAAATACCGTATGCTAACGCATATATATGGAATCTAAAAAAAAAAAAAAGGTTCTGAAGAACCTAAGGGCAGGACAGGAATAAAGATGCAGACGTAGAGAATGGGTTTGAGGACACGGGGAGGAGGAAGGGTAAGCTGGGACGAAGTGAGAGAGTGGCATGGACTTATATATACTACCAAATGTAAAATAGATAGTTAATGGGAAGCAGCCACATAGCACAGGGAGATCAGCTCGGTGCTTTGTGACCACCTAGAGGGGTGGGATAGGGAGGGTGGGAGATATGGGGATATATGTATATGTATAGCTGATTCACTTTGTTATAAAGCAGAAACTAACACACCATTGTAAAGCAATTATACTCCAATAAAGATGTTAAAAAAAGAATAGAGTGCTTAATTGAATAAGGCCATGAAACACACACACACACACACACACACACACACACACGACCCGTCACCCTCCTCAGGTACTATGACAAAACCACAACTTATTAACAAATGCTAGTCAATTATATGAGAGGAGATAAGTCGTAACAAGGTGAGCATACTGGAAGATGTGCTTGGATAAACCAAAGCGTAGCTTAAATAAAGCACCTAGTTTACACCTAGAAGGTTTCAGAGCCTATGAATGCCTTGAACTAAACCTGACCCACAGCCCTCCCACCATACTAGCACGAACCAATCAAATAAAACATTCACCTAACATCTAAAGTATAGGAGATAGAAATTTAAATACTAATGGTGCCATAGAGAAAGTACCGTAAGGGAATGATGAAAGAAAAATTAAAAGTAACAAAAAGCAAAGCTTATCCCTTGTACCTTTTGCATAATGATTTAATTAGCAATATTTTAACAAAGAGACTTAAGTTAAACTACCCGAAACCAGACGAGCTACTTATGAACAGTTACGAGAACAAACTCATCTATGTGGCAAAATAGTGAGAAGATTTACAAGTAAAGGTGCCAAGCCTAGCCAGCCTGGTGATAGCTGGTTGTCCAGGAAAAGAATTTCGGTTGAACGTTAAATAATACTAAGAACCTCTTATAAGTTTCAACATATATTTAAATGTTAGTCTAAAAAGGTACAGCTTTTTAGAAACGGGTACAACCTTAACTAGAGAGTAAAAACAAACAGCACCATAGTTGGCTTAAAAGCAGCCACCAATTCAGAAAGTGTTCAAGCTCAGCAATAAATGTATCTTAATTTCAATATTAAATAAATCAGCTCCTAGGCTTTTTACTGGACTAATCTATAAAATTATAGAAGCGATACTGTTAATATGAGTAACAAGAAGTATTTCTCCTTGCACAAGTTTACATCAGCTACTAATAATATATGATAGTTAACAGTAAATAAATATAACCCAACACTAGACTATTTATTAAACATACTGTTAATCTAACACAGGTGTGCACCCAAGGAAAGATTAAAAAAAGTAAAAGGAACTTGGCAAACACAAACCCCGCCTGTTTACCAAAACCATCACCTCTAGCATCACTAGTATTAGAGGCACCGCCTGCCCAGTGACAGTTGTTAAACGGCCGCGGTATCCTGACAGTGCAAAGGTAGCATAATCATTTGTTCTCTAAATAAGGACTTGTATGAATGGCCACTCTAGGGTTTTACTGTCTCTTACTATTAATCAGTGAAATTGACCTCCCCGTGAAGAGGTAGAAGTGATGACAAAATAAGGCGAGAAGAGCCTATGGAGCTTCAATTAATCAACCCCCAAAACACAGTTAAACCGCCAAGGGATAACAAAACTTCACATGGGTTGACAATTTTGGTTGGGGTGACCTCAGAGCACAAAAAAACCTCCGAGTGATTAAAGCTTAGACCCACTAGTCAAAGCATAATATCACTTATTGATCCAAAATCTGATCAACGGAACAAGTTACCCTAGGGATAACAGCGCAATCCTATTCTAGAGTCCATATCAACAGTAGGGTTTACGACCTTGATGTTGGATCAGAACACCCCAATGGTGTAACTGCTATTAAAGTTTTATTTGTTCAACGATTAAAGTCCTACGTGATCTGAGCTCAGACCGGAGCAATCCAGGTCAGTTTCTATCTATTATGTATTTTCCCCGGTATGAAAGGACAAGAGAAATATGGCCCACTTTAAATAAGCACCTTCAAAGCAATTAATGATATAATCTCAACTTAGTAAGCAAACACTAAAGAACCACCCGAGACCAGGGTTTAGTTAGGGTAGCAGAGCCCGGTAATTGCATAAAACTTAAGCCTTTATACTCAGAGTTTCAAACCCTCTCCCTAACAAAATGTTTATAATCAACATCCTAATGCTTGTTACTCCTATTCTTTTAGAAGTAGCATTCTTTTTTTTTTTGTAATAAATTTATTTATTTATTTAATTTATTTACTTTGGCTGCGTTGGGTCTTCATTGCTGCTCACAGGCTTTCTCTAGTTGCAGCGAGCGGGGGCTACTCTTCATTGCCGTGTGCAGGATCCTCACTGTGGTGGCTTCTCTTGTTGCAGAGCATGGGCTCTAGGCAGGTGGGCTTCAGTAGTTGTGGCGCACGGGCTTAGTTGCTCTGCAGCGTGTGGGATCTTCCTGGCCCAGGGCTCGAACTTGTGTCCCCTGCATTGGCAGGCGGATTCTTAACCACTGCACCACAGGGAAGCCCAGCCGTAGCATTCTTAACGTTAGTAGAGCAAAAAATCCTAGTCTACGTACAATTCCGAAAAGGACCAAATATTGTGGGACCACACGGCCTACTTCAACCCATTGCTAACGCAATCAAACTATTCACTAAAGAGCCACTACGACCAGCTACATCCTTCACCTCCATATTTATTATCACACCAATCCTAGCTCTGACTCTAGCCCTAACAATATGGATCCCCATACCCCTGTGGGAGGGCAATGCCCGACTGATGGCACAGGGGACAGGGGAGCAGTGAGGGGCTGCCTCCCCTGGGGCTGTGGTCCTCTGGGCCAAGCTTACTGGAGAGGGTGCATGAAATTGCCCCTTTGGGTTCAGTTGCTGTTGTGTGGTCCTCTCTTCACAGGATATGGACATGAGCTCACGGAGCATCCACTCCGCTCTGTGTCTGCCCTTGCGTTTGGACCAGTCTGTGCTCCTCCGGTCTGCCCTTCACAAGGCTCCTCTGTCCCTCCTCCAGGCCACTGTCCATCTGCCCTCAGGAACTCTGCATGCTGGGGCCTGGACAAAAGGCAAAAAGGCACATTGAGATCAATTGATTAATCAGTTGATCAGTTGATCAATCCATCCAAACATCTGTCCATCCATCCATCCATCCATCCATCCATCCATCCATCCACTCACCCAAACTTTCTTCAACAAAGACTGGATTTATATAATACCTCAAAAAAGTGGTAGGATGGTCAACCATGAAATCTCTCACCACATCTTCAAACAAAATTGTACGTTTTTTTTTTTTTTAAGATTGAGGGCAACCATGTGAAATATTAGTTGCCTTTTATTGGATAACTATTGCCTCCATTATACTGAAACATTATATTCTTTTTTCATGTATTAATGATTGGTGTGTCAAGATTTGAACATGGGTCAGCTTTCTCCCCTACTCTACCACCTGCTGGAGAAGAAATCCCAATCAGAGCACACCTTTGAATAATATGTTTGAGGAGGGTTAGCTGACACTGTAATGGTAGTGTTTGCTCTTTCAATACTTTGCCTCTGGTGGTTCCACCATGATTTTGTTGGCAGGTGATGCTGAGATGTCCCTGACCTTTTGAGGCTCTTTTCTGGTGGACACAGACACTTCTGGGAAGCTCATTAGGCAAGTTTGGTGGGACCCTCCCTTAGAGGACAGAGGTCACCTGCAAAGCACAAGAGGGATCCTGGTTGGAAGTGAGACATGGTCCAGCTCTACTTAGATGTGTCTTTTTTTACTATTTTATTAGTTATTGATTTCTGTGTAACAAATCACCACAAATGTAGCGGCTAGAAACAACAGACACTTGTTTCTGTGGGTCAGGAATCTGGGTACAGCTCAGCTGGGTCCTCATCTCGGGGGCTCACAGGCCGCAGTGAAGGTGTTGACCAGGGCTGGCGTCTTCTCTGAAGACTGGACTGGGGGTGGATCTACTTCCAGGTTCTTGAGGTTGTTGGCAGCATTTTGTTCCTGTGGACTGTTGGACTGAGGGCTTTGGTTCCTTGCTGGTTGTTGGCTGGGGACTGTCCTCAGTTCCTGGCCCTGTGGGGTCACTACTCCCAACTTGGGGCTTGCTCCATGGAAGCATGAAAACAGAGAAGGCAATAGAGAGAATGCTAGCAAGTGGACATTGGTCTTACGTAGAGTAATTGCAGACGTGCCAGCCATCTCCTGTGTTGCGTTCTCCTGGTTGGAAGCAAGTCATGGGTCCCCTCACACTCAAGGGGAGGGGGACACAGAAGGACATGAACACCATGGGGGTGGAAGTCATTCGGGGTCGTCTTGGAGACTGCCAACCACATTATTCGTGTGCAAGTTTTATTTCAATATTAATGATATTAAACCTTTGTTATGTTTGTTGAAGATATTTTTTTCCTAGATTGCTCTTTGCATTTTTATTTAATTTACTTTTGAAGTAATGATTTTTTTGTCATTATGTAGCTGGGTTTCTTAGTGTTTCCTTTTTTGGAATTTGCACAAACAAAAGCTTTTCTCTCCCCTAGGTCAGGTGGCTACTCATCCACATGCTACACACGTTCAGAATTAACCTCCTCATCTATCTGGGTTTATTTTGCTGTCTCTGGATCTACCTTTTTTCCCAAGTAGTAAACCAGTTTTCCCAGCACCAGGTTTGAATAAACCATCCTTTCTCCCACTGATTTAAGTTGTCAGTTTTCTAAAGAGTGAAATGTTCTTTATGTTATAGGGAGTTGAGAAGGTAGGTATCAAATATTGAAGCTAGACCTACCCTTTGAAGGACTTGCAGGAAGTGGATGGTTAAGGATGGCTGATGATCCTTTGACCCCTCTAGTGGAGCAGATGGGGGAGGATCTGAGAGGGCAGCTTTTGGAGCTGCTGCTGTGGGCTTGGAGCCCTCCCCAGCCAAGGGGCGGGGCACTGGAGGGCATCTCAGAGAGCTCAAGTGCGTCCCTGCAGTTGGGAGGAGTGATCCCTCCCGAGGCATATAAAGGGCGATGAACAGGCTGGGATCGAAGGAGGAGCTGGTGCTGAGCCTGGGGGCAGCCTGCAGGGACACGTTAGGGGGTGTGGAGGATGGCTGTCTGCCGCTCCTGGGACCACTGACTGTGAGGTCCACGGACCATATGTTACCCTTAGGGTCATCCTAGGGCCTTAGGTTTATATCCTTAAGCCCCCTCGGTGGGCAACGTCCCCAACAGAGAGAACTTGGAGGTTCTGTGGGAATTTGAGGGCCTGAGGGACAGGGAGGGACTCGTCAGAATAGAGACATCAAATAGCCATTCTTGACTCCCGCCTGTTCTGAGACCAGTGGTAACTGTTTCCTTGGCCCCCTAACAAATGACCACACGCTGGTGGCTCACAACAACAGAAATTTACCCTCTCCCAGCTCTGGAGGCCAGAAGTCCTCCATCAAGGTGTGGACAGGGCTGTGCTCCCTCCAGAGGCCTCCCTCCTTCCTGCCTCTTCCAGCTTCCGGGGGCCCCAGGTGTTCCTTGGCTCGTGGCCCCTTCATGCTGGTCTTCACGTGACCTCTTCCTCATCTTGCTGTGTCTACTCTTTTGTTTCTTCTAAAGGATCTGTCCCTGGATTTACGGCTCACCTGGGTCAGCCAGTAGGACTGCATCTTGAGACCCTTAGTTACCTCTGCAAAAACTCTTTTTGCAAGCAAGGTCACATTCACAGGTTCTGGGGCTTAGGGCTTGGATGCATCATTTTGGGGCCACCGTTCAACCCACTACAGCACCTTAGGAGGAAGTCGCTCAGAGGTTTTTCTGCCCACCTCACCTCGTTCTCTGTCTACCCAGAGGGAGAGCAATGGAAGGTGGGAAACTGGGGGAGAAGCAGAGGAGGCTTCCTGGCTGCCCCCTAGTTTCACTGCTGCTGACGTGCTCACCTGGGCCTTTATGAGACTAATAGTAACACCTGGCGCTATCCACATCACTCCTATCCATCCCTCCTAGCCTGAAGTTTTGTTTCTTGGCCGATCTTGCTTGTTTATTTTTGTCAAATAAAATTTGGAATTATTTTGTCAAATTCTCCCCAGTATTTGATTAGACTCTTTATTGGCATGGCACCAAACATACCCATTAATTCCGGGGGGATAGACATTTTCTCAACGTCGAGCCCTCCTCTGCAGGAACCACCAAGTCTCCACTTGGTCACATGTTCTTCACATGCCTCAATGCAGTTTGCCCGGATTTATAGGTTCTGCTTCATTTCTGTTAGACTCGCTCCTCGTTGTTTTGCTACTTTTCAGTAATAGAAACTTGTTTTAACTTTGCTAACTAATAGTTGCTAATATACAGGAATGCCCATGATTTTTTGTTTTATTTTATTTATTTTTTATTGGGGTGTAGTTTTCTACAATGTTGTGTTAGTTTCTACCGTACAGTGAAGTGGAGTTCGCTGTGCTATACAGCAGTTTCTCATTAGTTATCTATTTTATAATATTAGTGTATATATGTCAATCCCAGTCTCCCAATTCATCCCATCCCACCCCCTTCCCCCCTTGGTGTCCATACATTTATTCTCTACGTCTGTGTCTCTATTTCTGCCTCACAAACCAGTTCATCGGTACCATTTTTCTGTGTTCTACATATATGCGTTCATATACGATATTTGTTTTTCTCTTTCTGACTTACTTCACTCTGTATGACAGCCTCTAGATCCATCCACGTCTCTACAAATGGCCCAATTTTGTTCCTTTTCATGGCTAATATTCCATTGTATATATGTACCACATCTTCTTTATCCATTAGTCTATCGATGGGCATCTAGGTTGCTTCCATGACCTGAATGCCCATGATTTTGATGTTTTTTAGTTTCTTAGTTGGCATACTTACTGGTTTTGAGAGTTTTTCAATTTACTATTTGGGATTTTTGGGGGGTTGATAATGATATCACCAGGTTCTTCTAGACAGTGATGTTGGATTTATTTCCAGCAGAGTCTTTGCCTCCTTGCCGAAGCATTGAATCCTCTGTAAGGAATTATTGGTAACGTTTGTGCATTGTGTAGCCATGTTTGTAGTAAATATCTAGACTTAGACCCGTGGTCGGATGGTCTCAGTGCTTCTAGCAGACCTTTTATTCAATAACTTTCCACACTCAAGTTTCAAATTGTGATTGCACTTTGAGAATGTTTGCATGTGCCTCTGGAAAAGTCTATGTTTAGGAAGGATCCCTGGGTACATACTTGAAGAAATCTTGCATGTATGAGAATGCCCTTCTGTTGAATGAAAACGGCCCCTGAAGAATCCCATAAAGGAGACTCCACGTTCATGTCCTCACGTCCACGTTGTCTGTCCTGATGTCAGAGGCTCCTTTTTGTCCTTTGCATCTTCTGCCTTGTAGTTTCTCTTAACACAAGCCTTTTTTCCTCTTTATGTTCTCACTGTGAGGAACCCGTCTCTGCTGGCTTCGTCCCTGTGGCCACGTGTCTGGGAGGCCCGGCAGGCTGTCTTTCTGCCTACTGCCTGTCCTGTGCCTCAGAGACGGGGTATCAGTGGGGCGATGCTGAGGCACCCTCCTTCTAACTCTGAACCACATTGCTCTTTCAGAGACTGGTTGGCTGTGGATCAGTCCCTTTTCTCTCACTGACACAGTCATACCTCAGTCTTCCTAGCAGAGATTCCCAGAGTGCATGGCATTAGTTTCTGTGTGATGCAGGCATCCCCAGCCTCAAAATTATTTCTAGGGCTTCCCTGGTGGTACAGTGGTTGGGAGTCCGCCTGCTGATGCAGGGGAGGCGGGTTCGTGCCCTGGTCTGGGAAGATCCCACATGCTGTGGAGCGGCTGGGAGCATGAGCCATGGCCGCTGAGCCTGTGCGTCCGGAGCCTGTGCTCTGCAACGGGAGAGGCCACAACAGTGAGAGACCCACGTACAG
>NW_020171809.1:1558370-1573095 GCF_003031525.2 Neophocaena asiaeorientalis asiaeorientalis | reverse complement strand
ACAAAAAAAAAAAAAAAAAAAAAAAAAAAATTATTTCCACTGACTCTCTGAGCTAAACACCTGCTCTCCCTACGTCATTTACGTAAAAGTCACCAAGGGAAGGGTTTCGTTTTGTTTTTAATAGATTTTGTTTTATTAGAGCGTTTTTAGGTTCACAGCAAAATTGTACAGAAAGTACAGAGAGTTAGCTCCCAAGTGTCTCCACCCTCCCCCCACAGCTTCCATTATTAACAACACGCATTAGTGCAGGACGTTTGTTACAACCGATGAACCAATGTTGATAGCTTATTATTAACTACAGTTCCACGTCTACTTTGAGGTTCACTCTCTGTGCCGTAAAGTTCTGCGGTTTTGACAGAGGCAGGCTGTTGTACATCCACCATTAGAGCATCATACAGACTAGCTGCTCCTTCCTAAAAATGCCCTGTGCCACCCGTTCTTCCTCTCCCCCTGCCCTGAGCCCTGGTGGCCACCGATCTTCTTCTGTCCCTGTAGTTTTGCCTTCTTTGTTTGTTTTGTTAGAAGGGAGAATGTATTGTACGTATAGGATGAGGGGAGACAGCCATGAGAAGAGAGCCTGGAGATGTCAGGAGAGAGAGTGTGCTTGGAGGATGAGGCCCCTGGGAAGCCAGGAGAAGCGGGGCATGAAGCAGAGGCGAGGAGGAATCTGCGATGGAAGGGAGAGAGACTTCGTCTCAGAGACAGGGGTTTCGGGAAGGCGGAAGGCCCCGCCGCAGCCGTGTGGCGGCATGGGACTGTCTGCGGGGGGAAGGGAGGGTGAGCAAAAGCAGATGATGGACATGGAAACGCCTGGCTGGGCAGCAAGAAACCGTGGCTCACAAGTGACTGAAACCCACTGAAATTCAGAGCTGTGTTGGCCAGGCTTACATGACAGAAGGACAGAGGCAAGAGCATCATGGATGCTGGTGGGCGATGGGGAGGTGAGGCCTGTAAGGGGCTGGAAGGACCCACCTGGGAGCGTGGCCTCCACTTCTGAGGTCTCCAATGTCACTAATCCTGGTCACACCCGGACAGCGCAGGAGAATCAGGTGCCACTTCCACTTTGGGGAAAGTGGGATTTGCTCTACGCTTCTCTAAGCTGGAGATTTGAAAGAACCAGAACTAATGCGATGACTCCCCTCCAAGTGCTTTCAATCCCCTGAAATATGTGCTCAGGACAAATGTCTCTTTGCAAAACATCTCTTTCCAAAGAAGTCTTTAATTTTTTTTTGGTAACACTTTGTGTTTTCATGAAAGCCATATTCCATCCGTGATATTCTGTAGCACTCTTTCAGAGCCAGATCTATTTTTTAAAAAGCAGTTGGCACCCTGAAGTGTTACATGTGGCTTAGTGAAAACAGCAATATGCAGAGATTCAAAAGATGTCACTCCACGTTAGGTACAAAACGTGATCAGCCTTAGTTATCATCCAGCACAAACACGGAATTCAGACGTGATGCTGTGAGGAGGAGAGACCTCCTTCGCACATGGCCCTCAGGGCTTGAATTCTCAGCACTTCTGAACTGCTCACCAACAGAAAGAGCGGGGGATGTAAGGCCCTCTCTTGGGCACGTCCTGAGGTAAGAATAGCCTCTCAGGGAAGACCAGTTGGGGTAGGGAGGATTCCCTGAATGCAGCCTTGCATCCGCCAGACCACACCGACCAGCCACGGCACGTCTGTTGCCTTGTAGATGGTGTTGCCTTGAAGCCAGGAGCCTTGGTGGCCTCCCTCCACCCGCCCCTCTGGCTAAGCCCTCAGACATTTGTCGCCTGGCTGAATCTCTGCAGCAGTCCCCACAGAGAGTCATGCGATTGCCACCATCTACAGATGAGTAAACTGGGTTCCAGGGCTGAGAGCTGAGCTGAGGTTTTCCTCCCAGAGTCCATGTGTATGTTCAGCCACATGTGGCCGCCACCCCCACAATCAGGAAAACGCTAACCATCATCATGGCTGTCACCTGGCCCAGGTATGCACTAGACCAACGCATCTCTTAGGATTTCGGGTCAAGGTCACTCTCAGCTGTATCTGGGGGCTAGGTAGGCAGCCTATGATATTCTTGCGGGAAACCTGTGTGTGAATCGGAAGAGCCTGTCCATCTAGGGAAATACCACTGCTGCTCTGGCCACAGTGAAACATTAGCCATCAGGTCTGCATTGAAACTGAACCTAGTAGGTTAACAGCTTCCCGCCAGTACCCAGCGCTTCAGAAAGCCAGCCAATCAGTGTCAGATTACCCTTCGGAAAACCAACCAATCAGTGACAGCATACCCTTCTGAAAGCCAACCAGTGACAGCTCACCCCTCTGAAAGCCATCCAATCAGTGACAGCTCACCCTTCTGAAAGTCAGCCAATCAGTGACAGTCACACGGTTATAAGCGCCAGCCCAGGAAAACAGTCTCACTTTGGTAACTGAGATGCCACAGCTGCAGGTCATCGTGAACCTACCCATTGTGTGTTGGGCTCTTCGCTGGCGGGGAGGTGGCCTACTCTTCCTTGCTTCATGCAGGTGTTTGTGCCATGCTGAGGCCCTACTGCAAAAAGCCTCCCCACCAGGCAGCAGCTCAGGCTGTGCAGGGGGGCCCAGCACTCAGATGGACCCGGCACTCAGGTGGGGACCAAGACAGGCCACAGGGAGCACACCTATGTCCTGGCGCCTTTGGCTTCCTGAGAGGGTGGGGGAGGATCTGTTTGAGCACCTCCCGTACAAGGAAATCCACCAGGTCAGGCACCCTAACTTTATCAAATATGACCAAGGGAGTAAGCGCAGATGATGAGGGAACACTCCATCAAAGCCAAAGCAACAGACACGCCCTCCACCCTCCACACAAGTATCCCGGAGCTTCCGGTTCGTAAAGAGTCTTCTCACAGCCGTTCTCTGCAGCAGCTCCAAGTGGTCCAGCAGCTCCAGAGAACTCAGCACAGCAAGCAGCCAGGAGGGTAACCCGAGGGATGACGCTCAGACTAAAGTGGGTGCTGTGGCCGCCGGAGTCGCATTGTTTGGTCTGGGAAGCCACAGTGGTGGACTTGAGTCTCGCTAGGATGGAGGTCCAGGAAACCGCTGAACCTCCAGCATCCCAGCCGAGTCCCCGTGCAGCTGACCCACTCTCAAGGCCTTGGGTGCCCCCTGGACCGACCTCTATACTGGAGACCCCACACGTCTGCTGTGTTCCCCACGTCTGCGGTCTTGACCATGACCGGTAGCCTCACCCCTCTGTCCTCAGCCGCCTGCTCCCAGCGCCCTCTTCCTGCAGGCCCATCATCCATCCCACGGGCACACCACCACCTGCCCCACCTGCATCCGAAATCCATGGTGAGGGTCCACCAGGCGGAGAGCGCAGGGTCCTCTGCCACTGACGATTAGCTGTACAGACATCCAGTGTCCCTGAGGCTGTGGCACTGACGTCCCCGCTGGGGACTGTGAGTGTGGCAGAGGGACGGAAAGGAAAGCAGGCCTGGAGAGCAGCCGGGCGTGTCCAAAGGCTGAGTGAGAAGGTGACGGAACCCTGCAGACTCAGCTGCTCCGGCCCAGCCACCTCCAGTTTCCCGGCTGGCGGTCTCTGTACGACATAAATGTACGCGATGCGAGGGCCTTCAGGAATTACTTCGGTGGAAGCCGCCCACCCGGCGCAGTGCAGGGCTCCGCTGTCTCAGCGCATCACTGGTTCCTTACGGTTGACCCATACAAAGGAGAACTTAAGGGCGGCCTAAATGATTTAACTAAGCAGCGTTATTAGTGCAGTCAAGGCCGAGTTGGAGCCTGTGTGTGTTTACGGAACACCTGTGATTCATGAGCTGGGTTCTGAGAACAATCCGGATGTGATTACACAGTAGTTTAGAGCAAGGTTTGAAGAAATATAAACTCCTAGGTGTGACCGATACATCGCTCACTTGTGTGTTGCCAGCACCTCTGTGTCCATCTTGAAGGAACACTTGCGCTACATGGAGGGCAGGCCCGAGGGGGCTCTGAGGGTCGGGACCCAGTGGCTGCACCACGGGGAGCAGAAGGGTGGCCCATTCTGCTGACCACACGAAAGGGCAGCGTGAGGGAACCCAGGAGGGACAGGCCCCCAGGACCCTGTTTGAGCGGGAAGCAGGACGTGCCAGAGCCTTGGTTCCCTGGGAACGACACGGGGCTGTTCTTTTGTCTCCTCTGCAGCCCAAGGGCAAGGCTCAGTAGGTGTGCTCATGTTGGTGTGGAATTTGACTGCTGCCCCTCATCTACCCCTACAGGCCATGTCTGGGACCCCAGCTTGGGGTCTAAATGCAAGGATCCCTAGTCTCCAGGTCGAGAGGACTTAGGACTCAGAGGAAGGACGACTAGCTTGGTGTGCCATCTCGGTCTTTATTTCTACAGCACTGATCTAGTTACTCGGAATTTGGTGGGAATTGGTGCCAATAAAACCGGGACAAGCTGTGGTTGGGTCTAGAGCCCCCAGCTCCACTGGATGCTCAGGGAAGAGATACAGCAGCAAGCTTCAAGGAGGCAGCCTGGGACGTAGTTATGCTGGCTCTCTCAACCCATTTTCCTTCCCTTGGGCACAGGTTGGGCGGGACTCAGCTTCCCTGTCTGAAGCATGAGGTTGGCGGGATTGAGACACGTCAGGTCTGTCCCAGCTGCAAAGTTCTCCTTCCATGAGTCTTTGGCAAAACAGGACCGTGGACTGGCAGGACTCTGCCGGAAGCCAAGATCTGGACGATGATTCTGGAATGGCTCCGGAGCCAGGTGAGGCTAGCATCTCTCCAGAACGTTCCAGCATGGGGGACGGAAACGGCCCTGTGGTCCAGCAGGGCCTGGCCGCCTGCTTCACTTTCTCCCTCCTCCTTGGGTTTCAGTCTCTGACTTGCTAGCAGTTGGCTCTGGACCGGCCAGCTGCACATGACAAGGAGCTGGGTATGGCCCTGCGGAGATGGAGGGAGAATGACAGGCGGTGGGTACCCGCCAGGAAACTGGCCTTTTCAGCTTCGTCTTAATTTGCCAGAAAGCGCTCCCCTTCTCACCCCAAGCATCTCGCTAAGACGCTGAAAACCTGATGCCCTAATGTAGTGGATTGCAATTATTCTAAATTAGGCAAACCAGCACATTTCTGAGAGCTTTTCCCCATCTGTCTAACTTGAAGATTCTGCTGTTTGTAATGAGTCATTTCTTTAGCACAGAAGCCTGGACCAAGAAGAATTTTTACATGGAATCTTTGCTCTCCCATTGTCTGGAGGCTGAGACCTCTCCTGCCCCCTCCCAGGGCCAGGGCGTTAGCTTTGAGGATGGATGCTGGCTGAGTGTGACCCAGGACTCTCGGGCCGCGGGGTCCTGCTGGGTCTCCAAGGAGCTCTGCCTGGAATGTGGGCCCTTTCTGGGCGAGTCGTGTGGTGGGGTAGCCTGGTGGAGGGAGGGAGGTGGGTGGGTTTAAGTCATGCTGTCACTACTCCTGACGTCCTCACGTCACAGGTTTTAGGGACGTTCACAAGTGATATGGCAGTTCACGCCCGTCTTATCAGCCCCAAAGGACAGCTCAGTGAGGTGCCCGCTCTTCTCTCCCGGGAGTCTGGGGCCATGTCACTTGCTCTGGGTCAGGGCTGGATGGTGGCGGGATGACCCTCAGGGAGCCCTGGACCCCATGATCAGGTTGACCCAAGAAGCCCACAGAAGGCCTTCTCTCCTGTTCTCTTCCCGAGGAGCTGGCTGTCCATCCTTTCAGTCTGCCAGTGTAGAGACAGCTCTCCTGGGATCCTCACAAGTCACTTGGCCCAGAGACGGGAGGAAACCTGGGGGGCAGGCTTCTGCCAGGAGACACCAGGAGCTGGGTCACTTGCCCTTCCTGTGACTGACTCACCCAGAAGGTGGGTTCAAAGCACACACGAGATTCACCCTCATCGGCATCTATTGACGTCACCCTGATTTCCCACAGAGCCTTGGGGCACAGGTGGGGGCAGGGCAAGGACAGCTTTGGAAAGGGGAGAGGCAAAGTCTGACCGTGGTGATTCTTCTCCCTCTGTGTGGGAAGGATGTCCCCCTCCCCCAGAACTCAAGCTCCTGGGTGCAGGCGTGCATTCTGCTCTGCCCGTGGCTGCAGCCCTGGGCTGGAGCAGGGCCTGGGTGACTGGGTGAATGCATCCCCGGGGCTGGGGGGGGTCTCTGAAGTCGGCCCCATTCCATCCAAGCCAGGACTAGCCCAGACGGGTGATGTGGCAGCAGCATGCCAGCCCCTGCAGAGAGGAGGGGTGGGAGCCCAGCCATGGGAGGATGGTGGGGTCTGGGTGGGCAGATGGCCAGGCTGGGCCACTGTGGCCAGGAGCTCTGAGGGGGCACCAGGTGGGTGAAGGGACAGGTGTCCACTTTCTAGTGGGATGGCAGGAACCAGGTTGGAGTACTGGCCAGACGGGTGCCAAGATGGACTCCCACCTCAGACCTCACTGGGTCTCACTGGTACCCATGCGGGAAGCCCTGGTGTGAGACTCAGGGCCATTGGTCAGCCAGCTGTGACCTTGAGGTACTGGACGCATGTGTCAGTGAGTGTTCTCCAGAGAAACAGGACTGTACATATATATATATATATATATACACACACACACACACACACACACGTTATTATATATATGTTATAATATATATTATATACATATATTACACACACATGTATAGGATACATGATATATAATATGTGATATTTATTATAAGGAATTGGCTCATGCAACAGTGGCGTCCCAGTCCCCAGATCAGCAGTCTGCAGGCTGAACACCCAGGAGAGCCAATGGTGTAAGTTCCAGTCCAAAGGCTGGAGGTTCAGGACCATGGAAAAGCTGATAGTTCAGTTCAAGTCCAAAGGCAGGAAAAATCTGATGTCCCAGCTGGAAGGCAGTCAGGTGGGAGTAATTCGCTCTTATTAAGGGAGGGTCAGCCCTTTCTGTTCAGGCCTTCAACTGATTGGACGAGTTCCACCACACTGGGTAGGGCAATCTGCTTTCCTCTGTCTACTGACTTAAATGTCAGTCTCACCCAAAACCCTCACAGAAACACCCAGAGTCATGTTTGGTCAACTCTCTGGGTGCCTGTGGCCTGGTTGAACTGACATGTACAGTTAACCCTTACACCCCCATCTGTGCCCACCCGTGCTGGTCCCCTGGCTGCACCCCACTCTGGTGTGGAGGGGGGCGGTCAGGAGTGGCAGACTCATGGCGTGTTGTGCCGGAACGGCCCCAGGTGTCCACAGGTCTATCCCAGAGAGGCCCACGTCCTGCCTGAGTCCACACAGCCAGTGACCAGGAGAGCTGGTGCCACCTGAGAGACTCTGACTTCACTATGCCCCACTGCCCGCAGGGTCCCTCAGGCTGGATTTCTTTGCCAAAGAAAAGATCTGTTAAGATGCGAGGGTTTTCTGTGTCTCAGAAGCTTAGGCTTTTCGCTAGGCAAGGCTCTTTGAGTCCTCAGAGAGCAAAGCGAATCTGATTCACCCAGAAAATCCAATACAGCCTGAGCTTCAGCCCAGGTGACTCAGTTTTGTCCCAGCAGCTGCATCCCTCGGTCTGCCTTAGGAAGCAACTCCTGACAGCGTCTACAATGTGCTAACATGCAACGCTCAAGGGGTTATTGTTCAAAAACGAGACTTGCCACGTGGTAAGTACTTTGTGGGCAGCCTCACAGGCAGTTCGGCCTTGTAAGCAGGTTTAGTCTTTGCTGCTGTGCTGAATACCCAGAAATGAGAACATAAATTTTACAACATTTCACACACGCACACGCACACTTGCCGCAGACCTGTCAGCTCGTTCTCAGAAGGTGTCTAGTCTGTATTTTAACTATTTACCCCTCATCGTGCAAACAATAGAATGAGTGTAACAGGTGACACACTGGCCTTCTGTCTTAACTTTTTTTTGTTTAAACATCTTTATTGGAGTATAACTGCTTTACAATGGCGTGTTAGTTTCTGCTTTATAACAAAGTGAATCAGTTATACATATACATATGTTCCCGTATCTCTTCCCTCTTGCGTCTCCCTCCCTCCCACCCTCCCTATCCCACCCCTCTAGGTGGTCACAAAGCACCGAGCTGATCTCCCTGTGCTATGCGGCTGCTTCCCACCAGCTATCTATTTTACACTTGGTAGTGTCTGTATGTCCATGCCACTCTCTCACTTTGTCCCAACGTACACTTCCCCCTCCCCATGTCCTCAGGTCCATTCTCTATGTCTGCGTCCTTATTCCTGTCCTGTCCCTAGGTTCTTCAGAACCTTTTTTTTTGTTTTTTAGATTCCATATATATGTGTTAGCTTATGGTGTTTGTTTTTCTCTTTCTGACTTACATCACTCTGTATGACAGACTCTAGGTCCATCCACCTCACTACAAGTAACTCAATTTCGTTTCTTTTTATGGCTGAGTAGTATTCCATTGTATATCTGTGCCACATCTTCTTTATCCATTCATCTGTCAATGGACACATAGGTTGCTTTCATGTCCTGGCTATTGTAAATAGAGCCGCAATGAACATTGTGGTACATGACTATGAATTATGGTTTTCTCAGGGTATATGCCCAGTAGTGGGATTGCTGGGTCTTAACTTTTTAAGAGAAGATGTTATTGTCAAAAAGTGCTGTGGGTAGAAACCAAATCCTGGCTGTCACTGGTGCTGAAGGAGGCAACCACGGGCAGGGAAGATTCTCCTGGAGCCCAGAAAGCTGCCACCGAGCTCAAGCACTCCGCACCTTAGGCCAGGACAACTGTCATGCTGAGGGCAGAGCTTACCAACTGTTTAAGAAAAGTGGAATGGTCTACCTCTGCAAGTCTGTTTTCCTGGGGTTTTTTCCCCCCTGGAAAACCCCAGTTCTGCTCTTGCTTCTTGAGACAGCAAGAAGACCTTGCATCTGTTAACCTGGAAGACAGCTGTCCAGAAGAGACCGGATTATCCTGGGGGGCGCCCAAGCCTGTGATGTGCTGTTTCTGCCTCGTGCCAATTTCTGTGGGGTAAATACACCTCCTGTGGCTGCTTTCCAGCGGTCAATGGCAGGTCCTCACCGTGGATGTGGGAAGACATCACGTACAACATGTTCTTGCCGGTGGTAGCGGCCAGCCCCAGCAAACCACTGCACCTCCAGCCCTGGGAAAGAAGTCCTTGCTTCTCCTAGGTGAAGCCTGCCGTCCAGTTACCTGCGACCTGAGAGGGCTTGTGTGTGAGTAACACGCAGAGGGACAGAGAGAGGAAGGGAGTCTGCTCGTGAGGGGCTGGTCGTGCAGCCCTGGGGGGCAGGGGTGGGGCTGTGTATTCACGACTCACCTGCACCACGGACAGCCCGTCCCTGGGGCACTGCAGTCTGCGCAGACCTGCTTACACAGGCTTGGGAGCACATCGTGGCCATGATTTCCCAGGGGATTCTGCCCAAGGGCTGGGCCCAGATCCCTTAGCTAGGACGTGGGAAGAGCCTTCTGTGTTCTATTTGTCTGTCCAAGAGGAGACCACCCAGCTCCCCAGCCTCCCTGCGGGACAGTGAAGTGTCTACAAGCCGAGGAGTGCCAGGGGCTGCTGGCAGGTCCAGAAGCTAGGTAGGAGCACAGACGCGATTCTCTAGAAGGAACCAACCCTGACAACATCTTGATCTCGGGCTTCTGGCCTCGAGAGCTGTGAGCCAATAAATCCCTGTTGTTCTAAGCCGCCCCATCTGTGGACTTTTGTTACGACAGCCTTAGGAAATTAACACAGGCTCCAACATAAACTCTGCCCCAGGCGGGCTCTGTGACCCCAGACACCCATTTCTGGCCCCCCCCCCAAGTGGAGTAAGGACTCCGGAGATGTGATGGCGACGAGCTGTGACGTGGGCACAGGCCCTGGAGCGGCACCTGGCCTGACCGTGTGTGTCCCACGTGTGCACAGGTGGAGGGGAGGCAGCACCAGCAGGCCCCAGAGCTCCAGAGCCCCAGGAGGGGCAGGAGACCCTGGCGGAGCCAGGCAGGTGGTTTGAAGGCCCAGAAGGAGCGTTAGCGGGGAGCAGAGAGACCCTCGACACCCAAAAGAGAAGATGGCTTCAGACGGCTGCAGCTTCTCGAGGGGCTCAGGGAATTCTGGGAAAGGTGCCCGTGTTGGTTTCTTGTCTGCTGATCTCAGCCCTGCTTAGCCTGAGAAGTCAGGATGGGATGGTGAAGAAGGGGTGGGTAGGAGGCTGCTATCCTCCATGCCTCCGTCTCTGCAAGGAGGGAGGGGACCGGGCAACAGGCTGGGGCCACGGGCTTGTGACTGTGGGAAGAAAGGGGCCCCGGAGCCGCGGGGAGGCCTCACGTGCACACAGGAGGGCAGACGCGCCTGACCTGACTGCTCACCTCCCTGCCCAGCTCCAGATCTCACAGGGAGGACTGTGCCAGCCTGCAGCCCAGGACCTGTGGCAGCCTGGCAGGGTCCGGCTTCATTTCTGTCCCTCAGCGCACACAGATGCTCTTCAGAATGTGTCTGATTGAAACTCATAGGGAGTGTCACAGTGACAGGGTGATCCTGGACCAGATCTGCCTTCACGGACAGCATGGATATGCTACATGCCCTGCGGGTTCTCAGTCCCCAACGCCCACCGCACACTCTGCCGTTATAACTTCCACTTGCCACCAAGTGACATGATGACACTGGATGATCTGGGCATTTTCTCCAAGCCTCACACCCCGCATCTTTTTTTTTTTTTCTTTTTTTGCCGTACTCGGGCCTCTCACTGCTGTGGCCTCTCCCACTGCGGAGCACAGGCCCCGGACGCGCAGGCTCCGTGGCCATGGCTCACGGGCCCAGCTGCTCCGCGGCATGTGGGATCCTCCCGGATCGGGGCACAAACCAGCGTCCCCTGCGTCGGCAGGCGGACTCTCAATCACTGCGCCACCAGGGCAGCCCCCCCGCATCTTTCTTAGCAGGTACGAAATTGCCCCTCCAGCTGCTGAATGTAATTAGCTCCATTAGCATCACAACAGCTGTAATTTTTGAGGAAAAGAAAAACATTAATAACCACTATGAAGCTGAAAAACAAAGCCAAACAGAAAACACAGCATCCCCCCAGTGCTGAATTTGCCAACAGGGGAGAAAACGGTCCCAGGGATCAGACAGGCTCGCAGACCCCTGGGGGGTGGGGAGGGTCTCACCCTCCCTGTATGGCGGTGACCTCCTGCCCACCCTGGGGAGAACCTGCGATCAGGGTGACCCCTTCCAGGTCGGACTGACCAGCACACCAGATGGGTCCAAGAAAGGGAAGCGGACAGAATAAGAGGAAACCACACAGGGCATGTGTCCTAACGCACTGGGGATGGAGTCGAGTCTAGGGCAGAGCACGAGCGATTCCGGCCGGTCACCCTTCCTGTCTACACCACAGGCATACTCATGCGTGCAGGCACACGTGTGCAACCCTGCAGACATGTACACAACACGCATACCCTCACACATGTGTGTGCACTCAGGCACACACGTCCACGTGATACACCCATAGGCACACAGGCATAGCCCTCATATATGTGCATGCACCATGCACCTCGGACACTCAGGTGCACGCCCTCCATGCACACATACATGCATTCACATGAGGCACACAGACGCATATCCTCACATGTGTGTGCTTGGAACACACATAGGTTACCACCCTTAGACCCAGCCACCGGGGTCCCTGCCCTGGGCCCTGCACTATGGTGAGGACCCTTCATGACACACATGTACAGGCACGCTTACACACTCACACATAGGGTATGAAAGCACACTCAGCCACCCAGGCCCCAGAGGAACACCCTCCGTCCTGGAAACAGAAGGTGGTCATGTCACGGCTGTGCGGTCTGTGCACTGAGGATGGTGTGGGTGGAGACGCTTACACAGTGAGGGGGACCCGGGGGCTGAGGCGTTTTAGTAAAATAAGGCGAACTAACGTGTCCAAGCTTCCTTCTCAGAGAGCGTGAGTGGAAGTGATTCTTGCACAACAAAATACCATTTCCAAGTAGTGATTTAATCGTCAGAAAATTAAATAATCATCAACTTTGTTGAAATAACTTTGATGTGAAATTTCAATATTTATTATAGGTTGCATTTGCCATTAATTTTAATAAACCATTTAAAATTTTAGATTATGTCTTTGAAAAATGCATATGGCTTTGTCTTTAATGTATATATTTGATTAAACTATTTGATAAAACACTTGCATGTGTGCATATGTCCACACGTGTGCCTTAACAGGCACATGGGCACACAGGACCTATGTGGACACACACACACATGCTCACAGGGCACGGGCACAAAGGCATGTGTGTGTGGACACGCATCTGTCTTTGCCAGCCCTGTGCTGGACGACTGGCCTGGGGAATCAGGAGTGGCTGAGCCTGGTAGGTGGGGGGCAGGGAGGGAAGAGACGCGGAACAGAAGCGGAACAGAGGCGGGGGCTAAGCTGGGGTTGGAGCTGGAGAGGGCAGGGCTCCACAGTGACTGCTCTGAGCAGTTGGGGTGTGAGATGATTGGGAAGCAAGGGCAGGGGGCCCAGGAGGGTTGCTGTGCTGTGGTGATACTCCTCCTTTCAAAACCCTTGGGAGGAGATGTGGTGCCACACCAGGGGGACCAGCCGCTTCCCACCACCCTCCTGCAGAGCGGAAGATGCCTGTCCTCCTTTTGGTTCCTTTCCTTGGATTTATCTGTGGACACAGCGCTGCAGGGTGAACCTCAGGGTCATCCCGGTCGCCTTCCTTGCTTCCTGCTCCTTTGGGAGAGGCAGACATTCTCCAGGAATAAAACGCACACTCCAGGCTTCGTTCGGAATCTCCCGATCATGTTATTTAGAAGAGCAATATCATGGTGGGACTAAATTAGTCCCCTTCTAAATTTGCATTTTTCAGGAAAAAGAATTTTGCTTCGTGCCAACTTGCAGATTCCATAAGTTTCTGTTTGATTGTATACTAAATTTAAAAAGGATTTAATTAGCAAATCATTTCTTTATTTACATTGTGTTTCTCTTGAAATGATATTTGAAACGAATTCTATTTTTGTCCCAGGGCATGGTGTTAAGTATGATTCTGAGCAGTGATAATGGGGAAA
This sequence comes from Neophocaena asiaeorientalis asiaeorientalis, assembly GCF_003031525.2. Lineage (NCBI taxonomy): Eukaryota > Metazoa > Chordata > Mammalia > Artiodactyla > Phocoenidae > Neophocaena > Neophocaena asiaeorientalis. Next base: position 1,560,082 of record NW_020171809.1, on the reverse strand, counting down.
CTGTGCCATGTGGCACCTCTCTTCACATGGACATGTGTGTGTGAAACTGAGCTTTTCCTTTTATAAATGGAATCACAGAAGCCCCTCCACCCCTGCCCCGGCCAGCTGGCTCTCAGGGTGCAGGCCTCACCTGCACCTCTGCTTCTTTGTGCCCCCAGCTCTGCCCCGGCTCCTTCCTCATCTGCCCCCTCAGGGACATTTCCTGGTTCCCCGAGGGATGCTTACTGCAGTGCCCTTGGTCCATGCCTTGGCCTCTCCTGGGCTGAAAGTAGGTCGGCCTCTCTCTGGTCTCCCAGGCTGCAGGTGGGTATTTGTTGCCTCGGCCAACTAATCACCACTCTGGTCCATCTCACTCTCCAGCCATCTTCACTGTGAGGGCTCCTCTTAGTGGTCAGCGTGATATAGGGCTGTGAGCTTGTTAGCACCTCTGGGAGCCGGACACCTGGAACACAGACCCCCCTGACCTAACCTGGGGGTCTTCCACACCCCACGCAGGAGTGGATGAGTGCAGTGTGTGTATGTGTCCACAGGTACGCGAGCATACGTGTGCAGGCACGTATGTTGCACATGTGGTTGCGTGTGTGTGCAGTGGGACTCCAGCTCTGAGAGCAGCTGGGTGGTGAGGCAGGCCAGCTGCAGTGACTTTTGACCACACCCTCCTTGCTTTGGCTGACCTGCCCCTTGTTGTGCAAACATCCCTTTCCTCCTTGTTTTAATGCCCTCTGGGCTGGGGACCATCTTCTGCTCTGGGCAGGTTCCCAGGTGGGTGCAGAGGAGCAGAGTCTTGTCCTGGACGTGAGGCCAGAAGCCATCTCACGGCTATCTGATATGCTGTTCCTTTTTTTTTTCCCAGTTTTTTTCTGTGTTTCATTTTGGAAAGTTCCTGTTGCTGTGTTTCAAGTTCACTAATCTTTTCCTTTGCAGTGTCTAATCTGCTGTTAATCGCATCCAGAGCATTTTCCACCTTAGTCATTGTAATCTTTTTATCTCTGAAGGTTCTCTGGTTATTTGTTTAGTTTTTGTATCTTTCATGTCTTGACTTAACATGCTCAATCTTTCCTCTAGCTTCTTGAGCAGTTATCATAGCTCTCTTGTTGTCCCCATCTACTGTATCATTTGTGCTAGTTCTGGGCTGGTCTCGAATGATTTTTCTCCTCATTATGGGTCATATTTTCCTGATTCTTTGTATGTCTGGTAATTTTTGATTGGATGCTAGATGTTGTAAATTTCACCTTCTGGGTGTTGGCTATTTTTGTATTCGTAGGAACATTCTTGGGCTTTGTGCTGGGAAACAGTAAAGTTATTGGAAGCACTTTGACCTTTTTGTGTCTTACTCATAAACTTGGTCAGGTGGGACCAGGGCAGCATTCAGTCTTGGGTACATTTTGCTTCACTACTGAGCACTGCACCTGATGCCCTATGAATGGTGAGGTTTTCTACTCTGGCCAGAGGGAATGGGAGCTACTCCTGGCCCTGAGTGAGTGTTGGGCACTCTTCCCCCTAATCTTTCAGGTGGTTCTTTCTCCAATTTGGGGCAGTTCCCTCACAAGTATGCACTTATTGGTCTTCACCTGAGTATCCAAGGGGCCTCTGACAATCTCCAGAGTTGCCTGCCTTTGTAGCTCCTTCATCTCCAGTACTCTGACGTGAGAACTGTAGCTGCCTTAGTCTGCCTGGACCCTCAGTGCCTAATCTGGGGGGTCCACCAGGCT
>NW_020171809.1:1542176-1558185 GCF_003031525.2 Neophocaena asiaeorientalis asiaeorientalis | reverse complement strand
GTGGCCTGGAGGCAACCACAGGACTCCCATCACTTGTTCCCATCTCAGAATCATTGTCCTTTGTTGCCTTATGTCCAGTGTCTTGAGAACTTGTGGTTTTTATCGTTTAACTGGTTTTTTTTCAGTTGCTTCAGGCCAAAAGTGGAAGTCCTATGTGTGACTTTATGGAGTCCAGATTGTCCTGAAGGTCACGAAGCCGCAGAGTGAGTGGCTCCATCCCTTAGCCCAAGGCTGTTGGCAGATACACACAGGACAGTTTCTTTCTCCTGTGGTTTCGGGTGTTCCACCCACAGTGGGCAACTTCACGGCTGGGGTTCTATGGGGACCTTTACTTGTGGAGGGGTGTTAGGGCCCCAGTGCATGAATTTGGGGCGACCCAGACATTCAGTCTCGGACATCTCATTTTCCCATGAGCTCTGAGGTGTTGGAGGGGCTGCTCCTGTGAGAAGGATGCTGAGACCCCTCGGATCTTCAGGAGAAGTTCCTGCAGGACACTGGAGGCAGGAGAGGAGGTGGCAGGAGCTCTGTGTTGAGCAGGGGGCCGCACGGCACCTTCGTCCTGGAGAACTTTGGTGCGTCTAGCGTGCCTTGTTGGTGACCACGGATGAGTGCGGCAGCCCCTCGAGGCTGTGTGCAGCTCGGGTTCCCAGTAGGCAGAGAGATGGAGTTTGGCTTCCCGAGTATGTACTGAAGGGCTGACATCCCAGGGGTCGGGGAGGGAGGCTGGGGTGGGTGAAGGCAGAAGCCAAGCTGTGATGGAGCTGGGACAGCCTTGGGAGCCTTCCAGGAGCTGCAAGGAAGAATGGCCCTACAGGCTTGGGCTGAGGTGCCAGGCCTTTACACCCCACCACTGCTGGGCACTGGATCTGGTGGTGCCAGAAAGGCCATGCCCTTGGGTGATGAGGCCACTCTGGAGGGGCCGGTGGGGGCCGGCAATGTGCCCAGCAGCCCTGCCTTGGAGTGTGACCGTGACGTGGGTGCGTGAGCGTTTGTCTCTGGGGGGCGGGCTGGGACTGACTTGGGAGAAGACCTCCTGGTGTAGGAGTGTCGCCACAAAATCCCCACGGAGAGGATCGGAGGTTCTGGAGGGGATGAGCTTTGGGGTCCAGGAAGACATGGCACATTCGTTCTGGGAGGGCAGTGGAACAAAGTCCGGCCCCGCTGCCCTGAGGACGCCCCTAGAGGGGCTGGCTTGCAGACCCCTCCCCACCCCGCTCGTCTCCCCTCCTGGGCACTAGGGGCTTATACAGACCCAGGCCCCTCCAGTAACAGCAGAAGCAGTGTGAGACCTCTAGCCCTAGTGTCTGTACATATATTTCTTCACGTTTAAATCTTCTCCCAATAATCCTGCATCAAGGGGCTGTATCAGCCAAGGGCTCTCCAGAAAAACAGAACCAGCAGGACACACACACGCACACACACATGCACATACACACACATACACACACCCCCGCACACACGCACACACACACGCCCGTCTGAAATCTGCATGCATGTTGTTGCTGTGGCCTTAAGGCAGAATTTCTTCTTCTCTTGGGAACCTCAGTCTTTTCTGTTTGACCAAATATCCGGGCATCATGGCCTGGCCAAGCCAACACGTGGGATCAGCCATCACAGGGGTAAATGGGGTTTGGACAATGACCCTGCCTGACCCCCTGCCGCATAGCTGTGCCCTTGGTGCCTGGGGGGCAAACCTCCGGCTTCCTGACTGGCTGGACCCTGGGGGCCTCCCCGGTGGGCAGGCTGCCTCCTCACCTTCCCACGCCCAGGAACCCGAGCCCAGATGCATGGGCAGGACAAAGGGGCGCCAGGGCTTGGGACCAGGCAGCACCGGGGCTGATCACTGAGATGGGCAGAGAAGGAGGCTGCCGATTCCAGAAACTTCCTTGGACTCTTCTTCGTGGCCTGGTGCCATGGGGCCCTCCCTCCATCCTCCTGTTCTGTTGAGTCTGGGCTCGGGGGTGGAGATAACCAGGGCACCAGCACCATCACCCTAACCCCGAGAACCTTGTAAAGCCCAGGATTCCTGATGCACATTTAGGACAGCAGGTGGATGCCTTGACATTTGAGAAACTGTTACTTCAGCTCTTAAAATGGCTGTGTATTAACAAAAATTTCCCCTCCATGCCTCCACCTTTGGAACGAGACTCTTTGCACTGGACTGATTTGCCTGCTTCACGGCGACCAGCTGGTTCTGGTGCTGAGGCCCCTGAGGGCCCAGTGTGAGCAGCCACGCCCTCAGCGGGGATGCAGCCACACGAGCCACCTGTCCCTGGATCTCAACCCTGGAACTCCGTCCTCATCTCAGGGTTTGGGAATTTAAAGCTGTTTGCAATGTGCAACTAGGGTGCAGAATACAATTCCAGGTGGATGCCCAAAGCCATCAGAGCAGTCTCTGTGCAGGAGCCCTACTGCTGCTCCTGGAGCCTGGGGCCCAAGGGGCTGGAGCCTTCTCGCTGGGTACCACGCTCGCCAGTTCACACTGAGCCTAGAGCTGCAGCCACAGGGCGCTATCGAGAAGTTGGGTGACGGACCTACCAGCGGGCATGTTCCTCCCCACCCCGCGAGGCACGCTGGCCTGGGAGCAGACTCTCTTCCCAGCAGGAGGCAGAGGGACATGTCTCTCGGGATGTGGGGGCGTGTCTGGAGGATGCCTCACTGCCCCCAGGCTGAGGAGCTGACTCTTCCCAGCCGCTGCTCCCGCAGTGACCACTGGGAAAGCCGGGGAGACGTATACAGCCATGCAGAGGAAGTGTTCCTTTCACATTCGGCTTCAGGTGCCACTCGGGGGTCGGGTAGTGTGAGCCCTGGGACCCCACTTCAATTGCTGTTCCTCACATCCATTCGCAGGCGCCCAGGTTACATGTTGGATGAATGTCTGGTGTGTCCTCAGTTCATCCTCGAGTCAATCTTTGCTAATGCGCGGACTTGAGTGGCATCGTGTACTTCTACAGCACGAGACAAAGGGAGGTGGGCTCTGGGCAGGTGCAGGATGGGGCTGGCTCCGGGGTGGCATGCCTCCCCGTCACAGGGCAGTGGAGACCCGACACAGAAGGTGAAAACCAGAAAGAGCCAAGAATGGGCTCACGCTGCCCCCGTAGCCACGGGCTCTATTGTTTGCCTCCTGCCTTCTATTTGTAATCACCCCAGAAGACCATGTCGGAGGTTGACGTCTTATTGCTCAGTATCTCACATCTTTTAAAGGAATAATCAGGACCCATCTGACGGGGAGGAGGGGTCGATTCTGCTCTGCCCCACGCCGCCTGTCTTGTTGTCAAGAGGAAAGATCCACGATGGTTTTATTTAAGATGCTGCTTCCCTGTAGCACCCAGAGATGGGCTCTCCTCTGTGTTATGCTAAATCTCTAATAGCTTTTGACTGTAATATAGGCCAGGAGGATTCTCATCAGGCTGGGCCCAGGTACTTCGTTCTCCTCTTAGTGGAGAAAACAGAGGTGGACGCAGCTGCTTCGCGAATGATTCGTAAAGTTGGCCTTGCTCGTGCTGGAGGTGGAGCAGAGGATCCCGGTGAGGACGCAGCTCAGAGATGAAGTCTTCTTTCTTTGCAAAGACACTGGACTCTCTCGCGGGTGCACGCAGACGCAAGAGTTTGGACGTGAAACGAGGTTCGGGCTCCAGACCCCAGACCCACTGCCGAGAGGTGGGCGAGCCACCTGGAAACGGCCCAAGGTGCTGCTAGGGCTGCAGGAAGGTTCTGGGTCCACCTGGAATGATCCTGAAAGAAGTGAGACCTTCTACACAGCGAGGGGACAAGGAAAAAGAGTCATGGACTTGTGGACCAGGGACCACACCCTGATGTCCAGATTCCTTTCCCATCAGCCCCTGATGATGCACCTTGACCCACATGGTTTCTGAAAATAGTGCAAAGGCCCAGGAGAGCCAGAAGGAAGCTTTGAGACCATCTAGTCCCACAGCCCGACTTCTGGGGAGAGAACTGAGGCTTGGAGGGTCCCATCTCTGCTTCTGGGGGTGGGGAGCAGCCCTGTGGGCTCCCCCCGGCAAGCTGGGCACTCACACCTGAGGCTTGAAGCCCTGCCCTCCTTCCTGCGAGAGGCATACCGGGAGTCCCTGGTCCCCGGGGTCCACCAGGGCCAGGTCTTGCCTCCTTCACTGCCACTGCGTGCTCACGAACCCTCCATCTGAACCCTCCCGCTCTCTGCCCCACGGTGGTCACTATGCCTTCTGCAAGTTCAGAGTCGTGTGAGGGAGACACTTTGTCCTGTGTCACGAGTGGAACAGAAGCCCCCAATTCCAGGGCTAGATTCCCTGCGGACAAATGTGGAGGCCGAGGGATCAGGGACCCAGGGAGGAAATGGAAGGAGGGGGGCTCCGTCCAGCCGGCCGCCCCTGTGCAGGCGCTGCCTGGGACGCGGCCTCAGACTGTACCTAGGGGCTGCAGGTGGGGCGGGCGCTGTGAGGGAGAGAGCGTCCCCGAGTCTCTGTGTCCCTGGGGTCTCTGCCCCCGGCCACTACCAGCCCTGGCTGGAGCTCGGCGGTGCAGGGTGGTCCTTCAGCACGTTTCCCTCTTCTCCTCCTAAAGCCCCCAGACCCCGTGCTGCCTGTTGTGCCCCCTCCGGCCTCTTCCGTGGACCACACCCTGCTCCTTCATCAGCTTCAGGGACCCTGCATCCCGCCCTCCTCAGCACCCCCCTCGCGTCCTCTTTCTCCAAGACCGGAGGGGCTACACGGCGACCCTCCCACGACCTCCTCCCTGGATGACCCTGTCCTCTTCCCCTCAGCCGTGCCGTCCTGTGGCCACCTCTCGACCTCGCCATCAACCGTCCAGCACCTTCCTGTCGGCGTCTGGCTCTCGGGCTTGCACTCCCCTTCCCCAGCTCCTGACTCCCAAGACTCCCCTTCCCCCACTGCATAGGCCCCGCCTCTTCCATCATACGGGCCGCAAAACCCCACCCACTCAGCCCCACTAGCCTCCGACTTCATGCCTGCACCCAGGCAGCTGAATATTTCTGCAAGAAATCTGCTTCCTGGTTGTAGTTTTTAAAAACAGCTTTATTAACGTGTGCAATCTGATAAGTTTTTACCCACGCATGTATCTGTGAAACCATCACTACAGCCAAGATAGTGACCGTTTACACCACTCCCCAAGCTTTCCTCACACCTCTTTGTCATCCTTCCTGCTTGCCTGGACCCCAAACTTGTGCCCAATTTGCTTTGGTGGCTGTGAAATTCAGATTAAATTCAGTTCCGTCTCGTTCAGAACTAACCACGCCAGACACTTCCACGGGCGTCGTTTAAGCCACCCGACTGCAGCTACTCGCGTTTCCCCTTCAGGGAGGTTTGGTCTATTTTTAAAAATAAAAATTGTATATATTGAAGGTGTACTCCGCTGTACTTTGATTTGTCCGCACACTGTGAAATGACCGCCCTGGTCATGCTAAGGAGCAAATCCACCTCCTCGCATAGTTACCTTTCGTGTGCGGTGAAAGCAGCTGAGATCCAGTCTCAGGAAATTTCCAGCACGCAGTGCAGTGTTATAAGTGTGCTGCATGCTAGACCTCTAGGACTTACTCGTACGCAGCACAGAAGCTTGGTGTCTTTGACCAAATACACCGTGGTGGGAAAGGAAAAGAGTGCAGCCGCCATGGAAGATGGTATGGAGAGCTCTCAAAAAAGTAAAAATAGAAAAACCACCATGTGATCCAGCAGTCCCAGAACCGCCGTGTGACCCAGCAATCCCAGAACCGCCGTGTGACCCAGCAATCCCAGAACCGCCGTGTGACCCAGCAATCCCAGAACCACCATGTGACCCAGCAGTCCCAGAACCACCATGTGACCCAGCAGTCCCAGAACCGCCATGTGACCCAGCAGTCCCAGAACCACCATGTGACCCAGGAGTCCCAGAACCGCCGTGTGATCCAGCAATCCCAGAACCGCCGTGTGACCCAGCAATCCCAGAACCGCCGTGTGACCCAGCAGTCCCAGAACCGCCGTGTGACCCAGCAGTCCCAGAACCGCCATGTGACCCAGCAGTCCCAGAACCGCCATGTGATCCAGCAGTCCCAGAACCGCCATGTGACCCAGCAGCCCCAGAACCACCATGTGACCCAGCAGTCCCAGAACCGCCATGTGACCCAGAAATCCCAGAACCGCCATGTGACCCAGAAATCCCAGAACCGCCATGTGACCCAGCAATCCCAGAACCGCCATGTGACCCAGCAGTCCCAGAACCACCATGTGACCCAGCAATCCCAGAACCGCCATGTGACCCAGCAGTCCCAGAACCGCCATGTGACCCAGCAGTCCCAGAACCGCCATGTGACCCAGCAGTCCCAGTTTTGGATATTTATCTGAGAGAAATGAAATCTTTTCTTGAATCTGTCTTGAAGAGATGTCTTCACCCTATACTCATTGTATTGGTTTGGCCAAAAAGTGCCTTCCGTTATTAAGTAAAAATAAAAGACACATTTTTCATTTTCGCCAAGAACTTTATTGAACAACACATTAACACTTTTGTTCCACCAACTTCTGTATTTTTCAGGCAACTTCATAATTCCATCTTCCCAAAACTCTTTATCTTTTTGAGCAAAGAACTGTTCCAGGTGCCTCTTACAGTCTTCCAGGGAATTGAAATTTTTTCCATTAAAAGAATTTTCTAAAGACTGAAATAAATGGAAATCTGAAGGTGCAATGTCCGGTGAATACGGTGGATGAATCAGAACTTCCCAGCCAAGCTGTAACAGCTTTTGCCTGGTCATCAAAGAAACATGCGGTCTTGTGCTATCCTGCTGGAAGATTATGTGTTTTCTGTTGACTAATTCTGGACACTTTTCGTCGAGTGCTGCTTTCAGTTGGTCTAATTGGGAGCAGTACTTGTTGGAATTAATCGTTTGGTTTTCCAGAAGGAGCTCATAATAGAGGACTCCCTTCCAGTCCCACCATATACACAACATCACCTTCTTTGGATGAAGACCAGCCTCTGGTGTGGTTTGTGGTGGTTCATTTCGCTTGCTTCACGATCTCTTCCGTTCCACATTATTGTAAGGTATCCACTTTTTATCGCCCATCACAATTTGTTTTAAAAGTGGAACGTTTTCATTACGTTTAAGTAGAGAGTCGCACGTGGAAATACGGTCAAGAAGGTTTTTTTCACTTAACTTATGCGGAACCCAAACGTCAAAGCGATGAACACAACCAAGCTGGTGCAAATGATATTTCGAGTGTGTCGGCTGTCTCCTGCATGGTATAACGGTGATTGTTCTCAATTAATGTCTCGATTTGATCACTATCAACTTCAACTGGTCTACCCGACCGTGGAGCAGCGTCCAGCGAGAAATCTCCAGCATGAAACTTCGCAAACCGCTTCTGACACGTTCGATCAGTCACAGCACCTTCTCCATACACTGCTCAAATCCTTTTTTGCGTTTCAGTTGCATTTTTACCTTTCTTAAAATAATAAAGCATGATATGCCGAAAATGTTGCTTTTTTCCATCTTTTCTTTTTCTTCCATCTTTGATATTAAAATGGCTACATAAACATTTACGAATTTTGATAAGTCTTTTTTTTAAGTACACGCTGATATGACAGCTGTCACATACAAGCCAGGACGGGCCACCTTACAACATCCCCTGAGTGGAGCAAGAAAAGCCATAATGGGGACTTGAACGGACTTTTTTCCTGCCCAGTGAGGCTTTTAGAGAAAAACACTCTGGCTCCCAATTCTTAGGGACCCAGAATTCCAGTCTGCCAGCCAGAGCATTCCCAGCCTTGAGAGTAAAGATGCCACCTCTCCAGAGTCTCAGAAGGGGTGGTTATGAATAGATGTGAGGTCCCCTGAATCACCTCATGGCCTGATGGTAATGACCCCTGCCCCTCACGTACATGGCCAGGGCTCTGAGGAGGCCCCCAGGGAGCACGTACAAGCGTGCAAGGCAGCCTTTTAACAAGGGTGGTGTGCTGTTTCTTCACTGCAGGACTTCTCAGTGCCTTTGAGACGCTCATGTGCCCTGGGATTCTCCCAGAGGGGGTGGAGCTTGTAGGTTTCATGAAGCAATTTCTCCAAGGAAACTTTTGTCAAGAAAAATAAGGTCATGAAGAACCTAGGGGTAAGACGGGAATAAAGACACAGACCTACTAGAGAATGGACTTGAGGATATGGGGAGGGGGAAGGGTAAGCTGGGACGAAGTTGAGAGAATGGCATGGACATATATATACTACCAAAGGTAAAATAGATGGCTAGTGGGAAGCAGCTGCATAGCACAGGGAGATCAGCTCGGTGCTTTATGACCACCTAGAGGGGTGGGAGAGGGAGGGTGGGAGGGAGGGAGATGCAAGAGGGAAGAGATATGGGAACATATGTATATGTATAACTGATTCACTTTGTTATAAAGCAGAAACTAACACACCACTGTAAAGCAATTATACTCCAATAAAGATGTTAAAAAAAAAAAAGAAGCAGTTTGTGGCGTGTGCTCTATGGAACCCAGTTTGGGAAAGGCTGCTCTACTGACCAGTCTGCAAATAGCTGCTGAGACAGAGCCGGGAGTCCAAGTAGGACCAAGGGCATAAGAAGGAGCAAGGCTTCCAGCTGCCCTGGGCTGTGGGTCTGGCCCCCTGTCCTGCTTGTACCCACTCTTCACTCCTTAAGGCTCTCCCTGCCTCGAGCTTGCGTTTACCCTCTCCCCCTCCTTCCCCTGTGACCCCGAGTCACCCTAATATCATCACCTTCCACCTCCTTCCCTGATGGACACCCCAGAGGAGGCCGGCGCTCCCAATGCACTGCTCTGGGTGTCCTGCACGTCTGTCACTTTGTAGTCGTGGCGTTATGTGTGTGTCTGTTCTGTGTCTGCCCCTCCTGCTGGCCTGTCAGCAGGGACCTTCAGGGTCGCTGACCACTGACCCAGGCATCTGAAGTGAGCAGGTGCTTAGCTGGGCAGAGCACAGAACTGCACCCGGTGCTGCCCATGTGCCAGGCCCAGGGCCCCGATCCGGCCACCCTCCAGGGCTCTGCGGGCCAGGAAGGTTGGAGGTGAGCGGCGGGGACCCTCAGATGACACCAAAGAGGTGTGGCAGCAGGAGACTGTGTCCCTTGCCGTCGTCACGCCAGCCTGGGGCCACAGGCGGAGCCAGGCCCGTGGAGCTCAGAAAGGCCATGCCGCCCCCAGTCCTGGGCCTGGCACCCTCGTGGCTCATCCCAGCGTGGGTGACCGGACGTGGGTGCAGCTGTGGCAGTCCCGCGGTGGGAGGGATGGGGTCCCGGGAAAGGCCAAAAGCTCCCTCTCTGCTGGGGGCTGCTCTCGCTGGCCTTGGCACTGCTGCCGTAGAGACGGTCCAGATAATAAGTAGTCTTCTTGTGATGATTTAAACTGCACGAGCAGGATGGAAAACTCAGGTGTGGTGAGTTTGGCCTGGAGGGTCTCCTCAGAACGGAGCCAGACCCTGCAGGGAAGGTGGTTGAGGTCGTGGGAGACACCTGGGGTGCGGCAGCCAGGGCAATGCACGTCCACCTCCACTCACACCCGAGGGCCCCAGAAAGCAGCTGCTTCGCCTCTTGACATGGCCGCATGGGGACAGAGTCTCAGCCCCGTCCTGGTTGCTGCTCACTTGGGACCCTGCCTCGGCCTGTCCGTGCCTCCCCATTCCTGGGCTCGGGACAGTGGCGTGAGCTGTGCGGTGCCGGTCATCCCCATGTCCCCCAGGCCTGAAGCAGGAGCCGTGGCCCAGGGCCTGGGATCGGGCCGCTGGGGTGTCTTCCTTCCTCTGTCTCACTGTTCTCACCTCAGGGGCTTGATTCCAAGGTAGGCTGCAGGGAAGCAAGGGCCAGGCCGGTGCTGCCACGCCACCTCTCCCCTGTCCCTCCAGGTCACTGCGTCCCGAGGATGTAGATGCCACCTGGCAGCAGGGAGCACACGTATGCTGGGAGCATGGGCTTCAGTCTCAGCTCCTCTGTCGCTGCCTTTGCGACCTCGGGGAAGTGGCTCAATGTCTTTGGGTCTGTCTCTTCACCCCTCAGCTGGGGCAGCCAGCAGGGCTGCTCTGAGCAGAGTAAGTGGCACAAGCCTGGCAGACAGTAGGTGCTCATGAAATTTCCTTCCTATGAAAGCAGATCAAGAGAACCCAGAACCCAGGACGCCCTCCCACGGCCACGCTGGAGCCCCTCCCCCCTGCTGTTTAGAATGTCCTGTGTACCCCACAGGTGACACAGGGACCGGCCAGCCCTCTAATGTGGTGAGCACAAGGGTGGGTGAAAACAGCCCAAGTCCTGTTTCTAAATGACACTGGATGGTGGCTCAGGTGTGGTCTGTCCTAATCCCTGAGAGCACCTGGGGGTGGACAAGACGCAGATCCACCCTGCAGAGAATGGAGAGAGATGGAGGGGGTGCTGCTGAGCGCAAAACCCATAGGCAGCACGTTGGGACGTGGAGACCCCTGCAAACAGTCAGGGACCCTTCCCACATGACCCCAGGGACCTGTCCCAATAGGCAGCCCACCTGTGTCACCTGCAGGGAGGCATCCCCAGGGTCCTCCTCCCTCCCATCTTCCTAAATCCATCAGAGCTGTCACTTCCCGGAAACCACTCAAGAAAGAACTAGAGAGGGTGGCGCAAGGGATGGAGTAGTCCCCCACACTGAGGTCCACCCGGAACCTCAGGCATGACCTTACTTGCAAATAGGTTCTTTGTAAACATAATCAGTTAAGGATCTCGGATGAAATCATCTTAGGTTTAGGTGGGTCTTAAAGCCAATGACTGACGTCCCTCTAGGAGGAGGAGGGGACACAGACAGAGGGGAGGGGGCCATGAGAAGATGGAGGCAGAGACGGGAGGGACATGGCCATGGGCCAAGGACTCCAGGAGCCCCCAGCAGCTGGAAGAGGCAGGGAGGGTCCTCCCCTACAGCCTTAGGAGAGGGCATGAATGCTGGACTTCCAAACTCCAGAACTGTGAGAGAATAGCTTCCTGTTGTTTTAAGGCACCCAGTTGGTGGTAATTTGTCACCGTGGCCCCAGGAAACTCACACAGCGGGAAGCCATATAGAGGGTGAGGGGAGCAGATAGAGAGAAGCCTGGGGCAGGGTGGGCAGGACTGTGCAGTTGTAAATGTGGATCCCATTCAGCAGGTGTGCCCACTGATATGGGCAGAGAGGAGGTCCCCTCTGCAGAGCCGAAAAGCTCATTGGTGGAATCCTGCTGGGAGTGCAAACTACACTGGGAAATAAATACAAGAGAGGAATAGAAGACAACATCAGAGCTAAGAAGGAGAATCAAGGGAGTGGAAAATCCACCATGAGGGTACGGTCAGAAGTGTAAGCAAAGATTGAAGTGGAGGAAGAGGAGGCACCAGTTCTGGGGGCAGAGAGGGAGGGGCCAGCAAGGAACTCATCCCTGCTCATCAAGACACAGCCACAGAGCATCCTGGCTGAGAGGGAGGGATGACTGGATTCTGTTCTATCACGGCTGGCTTTGTGACCTCAGGCAACTTACTTGACTTCTCTGTGTCTCTAGGGTCTCACCTGTAAAGGGATAATGATAGCTGTCCTTCAGGCTTGTTGTGAGGAGGAAATAAAATACACACGTAAGGAGGTTAGAATAGCTCCTGGCAGATGGACACAATCAATGTCAGCTGTTTTTGAGAATAGGAGAAACAGAAGTCAAAGATATAATAGAAGAAAATTCCCCAGGCTGCAGAGAGGCCATGCATGAAGATTTGAAATGCACATCCCTGGTGGAAGAGAAACACACTGAAGCATGTGTTTGAATTACAAAGGATAAAAACGAATTTGGGTATGTCTACATTATGGTACACCACAGAGCTGTAAAGATAAAGCTAAGTGCACATACTGACTTGGGAGAGACCTACAAAATATGCTGTTAATGGAATAAACAAGCTGCAGAGAAAATGCAGCAGAGCGAGCCCATTTATAAAACTCCTTGTCCTCGTGTCTCCTGCTGGACAGGCACTGAGGGCCTCCTGAGAGGTGACGCATGTGAAGGCATACAGCTGGGAGCAGGGAGGAAGGGGCCTCGTTCCTGCAGCATTCTGTGGCCCAGAATCACCTCATTTGATATTTGACAGCCACCTGGGAGGGCGAGCGTGGCAATTTACAGCCCCTCTGTAAATGAGTAATTACCAACCTCTCATTTACAGAGGGGCTAAGTAAGCTCCCAAACTCTCAGCGCTGGCTGGAAGCTGCCCTGGGTCCCTTCTCTGTCCCTTGCACACCATACCAACCCACCCGGGAGGCCGAGTTCCCTGGGGTCCAGCACTGGGCAGGTGGGGGCATCCAGGGGCCAGCGCTGACTTTGTAGCCAGGCAACACCAATGACTTCTAAGCTGGTTGATGACCCAGAAAAAAATCAAATGCCCCATCAGATCCCATCTCTGCATCTTTGACAGGAAACATCTTTGGTTGCCAGGCAACAGCTGGGTGCCCACACAGAAGGCAGAGCTGGCCTGGCTCCCTCCCTGGACACTGGCTTTCCATATACCCTCCACCCGGCCCGAGTTGCTGACCTGGGTGACAGAACATGGCCGTGCCCCTGGACCTCTGCCAAATGTGCAGAGGCTGAAGGCAGGGTTAATGTCTCCTGTGCTGTGAAAGTCCAACTCCGCTCTCATCACAGCTCTTCCATCAGCTGTCCCTGGGGGAGGCATGCCGTGAATTATGCATTTCTTATTGACCTTCCCAAACCACTTTTGCCTTTCTTTGCATTTCATGTCATGCCGTCACTTGCCGACTGGAAGGTGGCCTCCAGTGAAGGAGCAGGGGTCAGAGGGGCACTGGGGAGTGACCGGCCCAATGCCTGTCACCAATGGGGTTTTCTCTTTTCTTAACACCAGAACTTCCTGTGTGTGCTCGTGTGTGTATGTGTATGTACTGTATGTGTGTATGTGTGTGCGTGCGTGGAGACTTGATATATAAAGCAGACCCGGGAGGAGCTGGGTTGGCTGAGCCTGGGGAGGGGCTCGTGGCCGTCCACCGGCCCCCAGGTCGCCCCCTGGCCTCGGAGGCTCCCCGGGGAGACCGTTAGGGATTCTCTGCTCTTGTCCTATCATCTCATTTCACGGATGGGGAAACTGGGCCCAGACAGGGAGGTTAACTGTCCAAACACTCATCAGGGCAGAGGTGTATGGGGGTCCAGGTGTCCGGTGTGTCCTGCAGGGAGTTGGGGGTGTACAGCATTCTTTCTGGGGAGCAAGAGCCACCCTGACACGAGGACTCTTTCCAACACCAGGCCAGGCCCCTTCTGGGAAGAGCGTTGTGCATGATTGAGTCTGGAGAAAAAGAGGCTTCCTTATCTCTTTCACAGCTGGCATGAAGAGACAGCAGGACAATGGTCTGGTATGACGTGGGGATCAGGAACAGTGAGATCAAGCCGACTCAGCAGCCTTTGACTATGGAAGAGTAAGAAGTTTCCTTCACTGTTTCTCCATCCCAGGGTTAGGAAGAGCTCTGGTCTGAGTGGCTGGTCACCCGGAAGCTTGGTGCTGTGTCCTGGCAACATGCCCCAGTACCTTTGCATGTGCTGTGCCCCTGGCCTTGGAGTACCCTTCTCCCGTCCCTCCTGGGTAACTCACTCAGGTCCCCCAGGACCCGACTCCATTCTTCTCCAATATCTTTCTCAGCTTCCCTGGGCAGCACCAGGTCCCCAGGTGGCATCCCTCTGTCCCCCCAACACTTCTTGAACTAGCGACTGCTCTCTGTTATTAATTTTTTTCATACGTATACCGTTGCTTGAAGAGTCTGGGCTACAGAAGATTGCTTATTGCTTCTACATACTATAGATAATATTTTCAAACACTGGACCATGTGTCCTGAAAATAGTTTTCTTGGAGAGCTGGGCGGGCATAGGGAAGGCGTGGAGGGTGGGTATACAATCTTTAGCAGCTTCAAGGAGCCAACAAGTTCATGCCTCCTGCCTGCAAATGGTCTTGCTGAGGCTCTGCGGGTGAGCTCAGAGGAGCCCTGTGTGTGAGGGCGGGGAGGGGGGGCTCTAGCATGCTTGCTCCGGCCCCTCTTCCCCTGTGCACTCTGCCCTCCGGCTGCAGGGAGGTGATTTCAGGTCCCCGAATGTGCCACGTGCCCTTTCTGCCCTCCTTAGCACGTGGCTTCCCTCTGTCTGGAACACACCTCTCCCTCCACCCCAATCCCACCAAATTCCACTCACCTTTCACCTCCCCGCTGAGCTGCCCCTTCTTCCAGGGGGCCTTTCCTGAGCCCCTCTGGGTGCACCAGTCCCATACTGCCTGTGGCTCCCCAGCACTGTGGCCAAGCCCCGAGTCCACACGGTAGAGTGGAAAGCAGTGCCTGGAGGTTGAGAAGCTCTTGTTAGTACTGCCCGCCCAGCACTGTGGCCAAGCCCCGAGTCCACACGGTAGAGTGGAAAGCAGTGCCTGGAGGTTGAGAAGCTCTTGTTAGTACTGCCCGCCCAGCACTGTGGCCAAGCCCCGAGTCCACACGGTAGAGTGGAAAGCAGTGCCTGGAGGTTGAGAAGCTCTTGTTAGTACTGCCCGCCCAGCACTGTGGCCAAGCCCCGAGTCCACACGGTAGAGTGGAAAGCAGTGCCTGGAGGTTGAGAAGCTCTTGTTAGTACTGCCCGCCCAGCACTGTGGCCAAGCCCCGAGTCCACACGGTAGAGTGGAAAGCAGTGCCTGGAGGTTGAGAAGCTCTTGTTAGTACTGCCCGCCCAGCACTGTGGCCAAGCCCCGAGTCCACACGGTAGAGTGGAAAGCAGTGCCTGGAGGTTGAGAAGCTCTTGTTAGTACTGCCCGCCCAGCACTGTGGCCAAGCCCCGAGTCCACACGGTAGAGTGGAAAGCAGTGCCTGGAGGTTGAGAAGCTCTTGTTAGTACTGCCCGCCCAGCACTGTGGCCAAGCCCCGAGTCCACACGGTAGAGTGGAAAGCAGTGCCTGGAGGTTGAGAAGCTCTTGTTAGTACTGCCCGCCCAGCACTGTGGCCAAGCCCCGAGTCCACACGGTAGAGTGGAAAGCAGTGCCTGGAGGTTGAGAAGCTCTTGTTAGTACTGCCCGCCCAGCACTGTGGCCAAGCCCCGAGTCCACACGGTAGAGTGGAAAGCAGTGCCTGGAGGTTGAGAAGCTCTTGTTAGTACTGCCCGCCCAGCACTGTGGCCAAGCCCCGAGTCCACACGGTAGAGTGGAAAGCAGTGCCTGCAGGTTGAGAAGCTCTTGTTAGTACTTCCCGCAGGATAGACCAGTACGCCTCGATGATGCTTTTCTCCTGTCTGGGGGTTACGTGACTGTCCATCTTCCTGCCCAAGGCCACTCGTCCGTTTTCTGGACACGCCTCTTCATTGCCCTCGGGGTGGATGAGTCCCCTGGGTGAAGCTCAGCCTGGTCCCTCTCACGTTTATGGCCGTGACTGAAGGAATGAAGCTTGATTGGTTTCTCCTCTGTCCACTTGCCTGTGTGGCCAGTCAGTTACCCGGCTTGAGCTCCATGTACAAGGATGGAGAAGAGGCAGGGGGTGTGGCAAGTGTGACCCTGGACCCCGACGGCCTGAGTTCTACCCCCGCGTCTGCTACCCATCGGCCCCGTGACAAGTGACTCCATGTCTTAACCTCAGTTTCGCAAGTGTGAAATGCGATTGCCTCTTAGGGCTGTCGTGAGGATCACACGTGTTCATCTACGTGCCTAGAACCCAGCTATGGCAGAGTAAACACGGACATGTTAGCTATCATTAATCTGATTGTTTTAAAAAATAATTTCAAAGTGTGAAACAAAGAAGTTAATTGTTTTGCCCAGAGTCATAATCAAAAGATGCTTTTTTTGGGCTTCCCTGGTGGCGCAGTGGTTGGGAGTCGGCCTGCCGATGCAGGGGACAAGGGTTCGTGCCCCGGTCCGGGAAGATCCCACATGCCGCGGAGCGGCTGGGCCCGTGAGCCATGGCCGCTGAGCCTGCACGTCCAGAGCCTGTGCTCCGCAACGGGAGAGGCCACAGTGGTGAGAGGCCCGCGTACCACAAAAAAAAAAAAAAAAAAAAAAAAAAAAGATTTTTTTTTTCCATTTCCCCT
>NW_020171809.1:1536567-1542154 GCF_003031525.2 Neophocaena asiaeorientalis asiaeorientalis | reverse complement strand
AAAAAAAAAAAAAAAAAAAAAAAAAAAAAAAAAAAATGCTTTTTTTATCCATGTGCTGCTTTTGAAACATGGTCTCAAAATTCTCAGATACTTTCTCCATGGAGAGGTGGGGTCTAAATTCCTTCCTCTTGAAGCTGGCTTTGTGACAACTTGACCAATTAAAATAGGGTGGATGCCGTGACATTTCAGCAGCTGTCACTTCCTGTCTCTTGGGACAATCTCTGCAGAACCCACCTGCCATGTTGTAAGGGAGCTCAAGCTGCCCGTGGAGAGGCTCCTGGAGAGGAGGCCGGGCCCAGCGCCCAGCCCCCAGCTCCCTCTGGAGCAGCTCCCACCCACCTGCCGGCCCTGTGATGGAGCTGTTTTGAAGGGGGAGTCCTCCAGCCCCAGTCGAGCCGCGACACTGTGTGAAGCAGAGGTGAGTTGTCCCCATGGAGGCCCTCCCACACTGGACATTTGTAAATAAAGAGATGATGTGGCTCTTTGAAGCCGCCCTGTTGGGGGTGGTTTTCACGCAGCGACGGTAAGTAGAACCCAACCACACGTCCTGTGAGAATCACTGAAGAGCCCAAAGAGATGCGTCCAGCCTGAGCCCCCTCCCTCCCTCTTAACTGCCGGCCACTCCCACCTCCAGCCCCTGGAGGAAACGCCACTTCAGGAGACCATTGTCCCTCTAAAATGCTAAAGGCCACCACCGGCTCTGCCAGGCGGCCGGTGCTTGAGCCACACTGTCCAGTCCGTCCGATGTTGGCCGAGCCCCGGTCAGCATCCCAGGCCAGCGCCTGCTTGAATCCTGAGCCACGACCACAGCCTGCCCAGCACATGCTCTCCCCGGGGTGATCACGGCACCTGGAGATGCTGCTCTCCCTGCCCAATGGAGTCCTTCAGGTCACCGGCCTTTTCACCTGCTGCATGTCTCTTCCCTAAACCATCCTTCCTCTACAGACTGAGGCAAGGATGATTCGGTCCTCCACATCACAGCCCAGCTGACCTCGGGCTCACGCACCATGAGATGCTCCATTTTCTATCTCATGTCCTAGACGCACATGGGGCACATCAATGCAGTAGGTCAGTGGGAGGGCCCTGGAGGCTGAGCTGACGTCAGGACCAGCCCCTCCACTGACAGCAGTGAGCAGACTGGTTTTTCCTCTGGAACCCCCATAATCTAACGTGAAACCTGGGAAACAGTAGGTGCTCAATAAACGCACGTAGCCTGATGGACTGACCGGCTGAGTGAATGGCAATCTGGGGCCCAGCGGCATCTGCACATGGGTCTTGTTCCTCCAGGTGCCCCCTCCTGCCCTCCCTGAAATGAACCACACGGGCCCTTGACCCCGAGCTGTGACCTCAGATCAGGTCAGAAGAAAGGGAAGTGGGGGTCCCTGGGGGCCTGTGGAGGAGGCCAGAGTGGGACACCTTCTCCCCTGCCTCACTCTGGTGTGACCCATCCATGCCACCCCACCCTGTTGGGCCCGAAGCTCCCTCCCCTGCACCCCCATCAACTCAGTCCTGCCTGTTGAAATGCAGATGCCCAGGCTCTGCTTTGGGGCTTCTGCTGTCTGGCTGGGACACCTGGGGCTGTGATGTAGGTGGGGGGAAGGCACTGCCCTGGGCAGAGTAATTGCTCTGCCCCGTCCTGGCCCCCAGGTCCCTCCGGCACGCACGTCATGGTGTTGTGGCTCCAATACCTGCTGCTCCGGGAACCGTGTCCTATGTATCCCTTGGACCAGAGCACCTGTGCATCCCAGGTGGGTGCCCAGCGTGCGTTGGCTGAGTGGACGCAGGATGCACGAGGTTAAAGAGATTTTAAGCCGCAGGGACAGCTTTGATGACACTGACGTGATTTCCATTTCTCACTGCAAGGCTACCTCAGGCTCTTCCTTTTTCAAAGAGTCCTCAAAGTAGGTGCACTGACATCTTCCGAACACCTCTGTTCTGTCCTGGGCACAAAGCACGCGAGCGCTGTCAGACCCCACGCTCCCACCCAGCTCCCGAGTCAGCATCCTACACCCACTCTGGATGCTAAGCTCTGACTTTCAGGGCAGTCTTGGGGGGCACCCCGAGCTAAACTTGAGGTGCAGAGAGTAATCCCCTGGAGAGGTTTCTATGGGGAGGAAACACGTGAGCCAGGAGGGTTCAACTGATCTGCAGAAAGCTGGATGGGCACACAGCCTCTCCTTGCAAGTCCTGGCTGGTTAGCGGGCGGCCTGCAGGCTGGGCTGGGACAGGCTGACATCTGGCCAGGCCTGCAGACCAAAGGAAAGGTCTGCGCCCATGCCTTCTCGTGTTTTCTGACTTAGCTGATCCGGCCCCTTTTCTGCTTTGAATGAGGTGTTCTTAAGAGTGGGACATCAGACAGCGGGTGAGGACAAACAAGGGGTAGGCGTTGGGAGGACTGGAAGAGTATTGTTTGGGCCACAGCCCCAAATGATGACGTCATGGTCCTCGTTGCTGTGGCTGTCACCTGGGTCACTACGTGCTTGTGCAAGATCGCCTTTATCCCAGAACAGCTAATGGGGTAGGCCGTTATCACCCTCATTTCACAGGTGTGGATACTGAGACTCAGACAGGCTGAGTAACGTGCCCAGGGCTGCACAGATACTAAGAGGCAGAGTCAGAACTTGAGTCCAAGCAGGCCGATTCTCAAGCCTGTTACCTGCCATGCAAATGCCAGGGGTGGTGTTTCCAAAATAAGAAGGAATTTGGCACAATGAGGAATGCGGGGACCCTGGGAGGAGAACTGCTGGGCAGGACAAAGCATCTCACAGCCGGGAAAGCATTAGGGTCACCTCCCTCTTTTCAGTTAAATTGAAGAAGGGACTTGTGCTGGGTCCTGAGCTCCACGAGGCCCCGACACAGCAAGATCCCAGCTCCCCAGCCGAGGCTGCTTGGGTCTGTTTGCTCACGAAAACTGCAGCGTAAGCAGTCGCTGAGTTGTAATTAACTTTCCCTGAAGTAATTAAAACGTGAACTATCCCAAAGGGTTGTAGTTGCCTCGTTGGGGGTTTACGTTCAGCGTGGCGAGCCAGTCCAGGGAGGATTTATCGGCAAATGCCTGCAAGGAGCAGGTCTGTTCGCCCAGGTCAGACCCATGGGTGCTTCTGCTTAGGGTCGTCAGAGGAATCCCCTATCCCAAACCAGATTGCTCTCACTGTCCTGTTTTTGTACACTTGGCAATGAGACCCTAGGGGCATTTCAGGAGATCTGGCCAAAGGGGCCATTCAGCCAAAGGAGAGTCCAGGCCCCCGCAGCCCACCAACTGCTAGCCTTTCCTTGAGAACTTGACAATGAGCACGTGGGGACGTGGTGGGTTGGGTGTGGGGCGGGATCCTTTTGAAGGTCGCACAGATTTCTTTGCATTATTGGAATCCCACCCTCCCTGGGGTCCTCAAAACCAAGGGCGTAGATGGCTTCATCCATGCAGTGTGTGGAACAGTAGCTCCCCTCAAAAGACATGCCCATATCCTAATCCCCGGAACCTGTAAACGTTATCTTATCTGCAAAAAGATTCTTTGCAGAAGTAATTAAAGATCTTGAGATGAGATCATCCTGAATTATCCAGCTGAGTCCTCAATCCAATGGCAAGCGTCCTTGTAAGAGAAAGCAGAGGAGATTTTGGACAGAAGAGGGAAGATAGAGGGAAGAGGAGGAGGCCCTGGGCCATGGGGCAGAGATCAAAGCCATGTGGCTACAGAGTGTGCCCTCGACACCTGAACACAGTGTGGCCTTCCTAGATTTCTGGTATCTGCCCTCCAGAACGGTGAGATGATAAATTTCTGTTGTTTTAAGCCACTAAGTTTGTGGTAATTTGTTACAGCAGCTGCAAGAAACTAATACAGTCCACATACTGGATGTCTGTAAATATTGCTTTACGCACGTCTCTGCTACTGAAGTTATGTCATACTTAGTTTCCTTTTAAAAACTATTTTATTTTGAGATAATTGTAGATTCACATGCAGTTGTAAGAAACAGTACAGAGAGACCCCCGCACCCTCCACCCACTTTCCCCCAAAGGAAACATCTTGGGTGACTAGAGTATAATATCATAACCACGAAATTGACATCAGTACAAAACACCCAGGGATGCAGATTTGCCAGTTTCACATGCCCACCTGCCCAATGAGGGTATTTAGTTCTGTGAATTTAATCGCACGTGTAGGTTCCGGAATCCACCAGCACAGGCTCCCTCGGGCTCCTTCTACAGCCTCACCACCTCCCTCCTGCTCCCTAAGCCCCGTCACCACTATCTGCTCCCCCGTTTCTGTAATCTCATCATTGCAAGCGGGTTACACACTATGTAACCTTTCGAGACTGGCTTCTTCCAGTCAGCATAACTTCCTTTGATCCATGCCTGTTGTTGAGTGTATCAGTAATTTGTTCCTTTTTATTGTTGAATAGTGTTCCATGGTAGGGATGGACCACTGCTTGCTGTGTGTATGTGTGGGTGTGTGTGTGTGTGTGCATGTGTGTATGAGTACGTGAGAGATATTTGTGGCGATTAGATGTTTTATTTTATGGGCCACTGCTTGTTTATCCACTCACCTGTCGAAGGACATCTGGGTTATTTCCAGTTTGGGGCTATTGTGAATGAAGCTGCTGTGAATATGTATAGGATTTCATGTGAATGTACGTCTTCATTTCTCCGGGATAAATGCCCAGGAGTATAATTGTTGGGCCACCTGGTGACGGTAAGAGACCGCCACCCTCTTTCGGAGCAGCCGCACATTGTGTGTCCCCACCAGCAACGTACGAGGTTTCTCTGCCTCGTGGCCGGTATTTGGTGTTGTCACTAATTCCACTTTAGCCATTCTGATAGGTAGCTGGGTAGTGAAGTCTCACTGTAGTTTTATTATAATTAGTTTTTAAACAATTCCTCTTCCCTATTAGGCTGCCGATCTTCTTGAGGCAGGAACCGTGGCTAATTCATCGTTCTGGCCGTGGTATCCAGCTTCATGGCGGTTCATTCAATGTTTGCGTTTCATGTCAATATTCAATGGTGCAGCAGGGCCACTCTGCAGGAGCCCTTGGGTCCCTTGAGGCTCATCTGTAAAATCTCCGGTTCTGAGAATGTGCTCCGAGCCTTTGCCCATGCAGCTGCGAAAGAGGTGACACCAGCAGGTAGGGCTGTGAGCACCTGGGGGACAGACAGGTACCAGGCGCTTTAGGAACCGTCTTGATTTATCCTCACAGGTGAGAAAAACGAGGCACAAAGAGATTAAATAAGCCATGGTCCGTAACCTTGCCTTGCTTTCAGTCAAGTTAAGGAGTGAATAGGCAGCATCAGATGTTAAAACACGCAGCAGTCACGGTGCAGGGACTGGAACACAGGTCAGAGCTGGCTGGACGCCCACAGCGGGTACACAGAAGCTGTGCCCTTGCTTTGGTCTTCATCCTGGGAATTCTGCTAGTTCACCTTCAAGCATAGATCTTTAGCCCACTAATTGTTAGCCCTTCCTCTTACTATACAAATTTTAGGGCCATACATTTTCTTAAAAATTTAAGTACATCAGTAAGTTTTGATATGTAGCCTTTTCATAATTTTTCAGTTCTAAGAATTTTTCAATAATTTTTTTTTTTTTTTTTTTTT
>NW_020171809.1:1493886-1536346 GCF_003031525.2 Neophocaena asiaeorientalis asiaeorientalis | reverse complement strand
CACTTCTTTCTTTCTTTTTTTTTTTTTTGCAGTACGCGGGCCTCTCACCGTTGCGGCCTCTCCCGTTGAGGAGCACAGGCTCTGGACGCGCAGGCTCAGCGGCCATGGCTCACGGGGCCAGCCGCTCCGCGGCATGTGGGATCTTCCCGGACCGGGGCACGAACCCGCGTCCCCTGCATTGGCAGGCGGACTCTCAACCACTGAGCCACCAGGGAAGCCCTAAAAATTATTTTTTAAAGTTTAATCCAGGAGTACTGAAGTAATTATTTAGAAATGTGCTTTTAAATTTCCAAAATAAAGTATATTGCTTTTATGCTAGATTTCTAACGCAAGTGAATTATGGTCAGAGAAAGCATTCTTTTTGAAACTGATATTTAAGAAGTGTTTGAAACTTGACCTCGCACACGGTCAAGTCTCAGAAATGCTGCATATGTACGTGAGAAGAGTATATATTTTCCAGTTGTTGGGTGTAGAGTTCTATATATTTTCATCAGACTCAGCTTATGGTATTATTGAAAATTTCCATATTTGTGTTTGATTTTTCCATTACTGAGAGAGACGTGTTAAAAGTTCTTACTATGATGGTAGATTTATTATTTTCTTCAAGGGACATCTCTTAGTTTCTGCTGTATGTCTTAAGATCATGTTATTAGGTGTATTTTGTTTAGAATTTTCCTGTCTTCCTGGTGAACTGAACTTCTATGATTATTCGCCAGTAACTCCGTCTAGTCTCATCATATTTTAGCGTTCACATCTATTTTTCCACATATGTGGCTAATATTTGTCTGATATCTCTCTTTTACAACTTATTTATATAAGTTTTAAATGTCTTTAGACAAAATAGAACTGAATTAAAAGTCTAATCTGACCATTTTTTAGCTGTTGAATTTTGTCCATTTGTTTATTTTTTGTGGCTGCTGATAAATGTTGCATTGTTTTGTGATTTCTCTTTGTTCCACGTTTCTCACGTCCCTTCCAGCCTTCTTTTGAATTGATTACATATTTGAAATCCATGTTCCCTTTTCTGTGTTTTTGACCTCTACAAAGCTACAATCTTTTTTATCCCTCTGGTGGTTACCTTTAGAATTTTAACATACAAACTTAACTCAGAACCTAGTCTCAATGGAAACATCTTCCCTCCTTCTGAACAATCCAAAACACTTAGACTATTTTAAATTTAATTGTATTGCCAACAGCATTATTGAGGTTCATATTTTATTCTATCTTCTACTCAATTAGGATTTATTACCATGATTTTAATGTCAGTGTTTATTTAGATTTGCCTACATTTTAGTCCTTCCTCACCCCTTCTCCTTGCCACCCAGGACCTTTACCCTGGCACATTTTCCTTGACAGCTTCTCCAGGGATTTGTCTGTGGATGGTAGACTCTTGCAGTTTCTGGCTGTTCTGAGATTCTGGAGCTCAGGACGTGGTCTGGTGTCATGAGCCTCGGACAAGCCGTGTAGACGAATGTTGTCCCTCCTAAACGACTGTCGTCCCGAGGATGTCCTAAGTATTCAAGGCACCACGAACATGTGAAAGAAGGGCGGGGGTGGTCCCCTTCCCTTGAATTCTCCGTGTGGCTTGACGGGCCAACAGAGGACCACCGGGTACCAGTCTCTGCCACCCTCCCGTAAGTGGACTGGGCTGGCCGCAGGAAGGAAGCCTGTGACCTGGCTGTCCCGTGGAGTGGAGCCCTCTCCACCCCCCGTGAGCTCGGTGGATTTGTCTCTAGAGGTCTCCACCCTGGGGCTGGCCCCTTCCACCCAGTCTTCCCTGTGGGTCCAGCCTCTGAGTTTGTCAGTTTCCTCAGCAGGAGGGAGCAGACGGGTCCAATGCTCATCCGGAGGGGCCTTTGGGCACCAGCATGGGATGGGAGGAAATGGGCTTGTGGTGCAGGCCAGACCCCCTACCACCTGCGGGCCCACACTGCTACCTCCTCTCTCACGCTCATCTCTTCCCACTCCTGGTGGCGGAGCCCTGCAGGCTGGACCTGCGATCCCATCATGTTTGCTCTCTTGAAGACTGCAGCAAATACGATGCCAACACCAAAGCCAAGAGCTGCTTGCATTGTTTGAGATCCGGATAAACTAATTGTCTTCCCCAGAAGCAGACTGTCACTTTCTCTTACTTAAAGAGGGTTGAGTGATGGAATATAAATTGGAAAAGAAGTTTATCTCTGATGAATGAGGTTTGGCTGGTGTGAATCATTGCCGCATAGGAAAAGGATTTCAACCTCCTTTGTGTCTCCTGGCAAATCCTGCTGATTTAAGAGGATGAAGGAGAATTTAGAGATAATTGGGTGCATGGAAAATGGACTTGGTCAGCACAACAGGCCAGAAGTCAAGAACTGAGGTGTATTCTTGGCCTCACCACGGACTCTCTGGGGTCATGAGTTCGTAATTTCTATTACCGCTCTGAGGCTCTCATGAGCCACAAGAAAAGCCTCTCTCAAAATAGCTCTGTGGGTAGTGAGAACCCAACCATAGCTACCTGGGCCCTTGGTCCAACTTTAGGCAAGAGGCTTTCGCTCTGGTGCAGAAGGACTCTGAATGTGCCCTTAGAAACCTGGATTTGAGACCCAGGACTGCTCCAGCTCCAGGGACACAGTGAAGCCACTCACAGTCCGAATACATTTGAAAAACACCCCTTTGTAATAGAAACACTTTCATTTTATGATACATTACAATTTCTTGTTTGGAGTAAACTGAGAAGGATAAATTGTGAAATGGATAAAGGAATACGTTCTCTGCAGGACAACTTAATGGACACAGTACTTGGTGATCTTTAGAGTAGATACTTCTAATTGGAGTATAATGGAAAAGTGCTCAAATGCCGGTATCAGATCAATGTGTAATCACACAATGGACATCTCTACGTAGCCACAACCTACATGGAGAAATAGGTCATTGCCAGGGCTCAGAGTCTTCATCCCCCTTCCCAGGTCCTTCCCACGCACCCCCTCAAAGGTAACCGCTGTCTTGCCTTTGAACGTTTTTACTGACTGTACAATTAACATCACACACTATGTGTGTATAATTGATATCACACACTATGTATTCTCTTGACTCTGGTGCTTTGTAAGTAACATTTTGTTGGTGAGATGTACCTGTGCTGTGTGGAGCAGTGCTTTGCCCACTCTGCATTTTTCTGTAAAATGGACGCAGTAACCTTCATAGGTGGGTTCCAGGGAGGATGGGACAAGGTGGGCCACAGAGGCCCTGAGAGGAGGGTGCATGGGGACCGTTGCTTCGGCACAGCATCCATGGAGTCTCCACCTTAAATCACACGGACCCTGGGACTAAAGGTTCAGTATTTAGGATTCTAAAACTCAACCCACTCCTTGTGCTCCAACTGGCTTGGCAGTAAATCCAGAGCCAACTTTGCCAGCGTCCCCAGAAGCCTCTGGGGAAACGGTCAGGACCCCTCCACCAGCAGAGCTTTCAGAGCTTCTGTCAGGCTGCTCTTTCCCGACTGCCGCTTGCCCACAAGGGTCAACACCTCTCCATGAGCTCCATGCACGCTTCATTCCTCCCTCCCTCCCAGAGCCCTTGGGAAAGAGAGCGCAGAGAGGAAGCCCTGTGGGCTCAGCCAACCCCGAGCCCCAGCAGGACGTGAACCAATGACTTTGAATGTGGTGCTAAGCCTGGTGGGGACCGACCACGTCTCACCCCAAATTCCAAAGGAGAACCGGAGGGAGGCCGGGTCTGTCTGCAGCCTGGGGTGCTCGGCCGCTACCTCCGCTGTAGAGGATGAAGCAGAAGACTTCGCTGCTTTTCAAGTGGGCAGATTTGGAGCGTCTGGCAGGGCCATACATTTCCACCCCCTTCCCATCACAGCAGGCCTGCTCTGTTATGTGTCCAGTGGGAATTCTTTCCATTATCTTCCCTCTCAACTTAATTAATCCACATTCCATAATGAACCTTGAAATTTCTATTAAACACATCATTACCAATCAGCGCAGAGCTGGTGGCGGCTTCTTACAGCCGTCAGGGTGTTTGGCGTTGCCCGGCTGCCTTGCCTGACTTGGGGCCTGGGCGCCAGCCCCCAGGCCAGCTGGGGCTCAGGAGCAGTCCTGGGACCCCACCTCTTCTCGGGAAGGTCAAGAGTGACCCGTGTGGTGGTTCCCGTGGGGTTGTCACCACCCTGGGCGTGATGCTCACTGGCCCTTCCTACGGGGCTGGCAGCTCCATCTCACCGAGGCCTCGTGCTGGGCTCCGGGGTAGGGGGGAGTCAAGAGCGACCCCTGGACCTCGCCCTCCGTCTCAGGAAGATGCTGTCACGTCATGGCTGTGCTGGATGACTTGACAAATAGCGAAGGTGTGTCCCCACAGCGAACCCTCTGAGGCTCAATTTCTTTGGGTAACAGAGCAAATCTGCATTTATGCCTCTCCCTGCTCTTTCCCACGAGGGCTCCCATTGACACCATGTGACCCCGCAGACAGGACTTCCTAAGCCCAGGTCTTGTACCACGTGGATGGGACAGGTAGGCGCCACGTAAGCAACGTCCATGCAACTCAGGCTGTGCCTGGCCCCGCTCAGCCCTGCACGGCTTCCTGCCTGGGCCCCATTGCCCCAGCTGTGACCTGCAGCCCCGCGAACAGCTGCTCTAGGCCCTTCCTCTCCTCCCCTCTTCTCCTGATCACTCCTCCTGATGAAACCTGACCCGAGAGAGGCCAGCTCCTCCCCTTTTCCTGCTGTAGTTGAAACTACAGTAGCGACCATAACCCTCAGAGGGCACCCTGTCCGGGCCCTGCTCATCCTTGCCCTGTGGGTGCCTGTGTTGTTCTCTCTCTTCCCTCCTCCCACTTCACTCCCTCAGTTTCCTCTGACAGAGGAAGTGAAAGCTTCCAGAAGCTCCTTCACGTTCCTCCCCCTGACCTGGAACTCGCCTGCCCACCTTCCCTCTCGTGGAGCCTCCACTGTCCCTGGAACCTGTGCCTCTCATGTCCCCAAGGGCATGGCCCGTCGCCCATCTTACGGGGTCATCCCCACCCTGGCACACGCCACCCTGCTCTCTGCTGGGAAACCGCTCTCATCCCATCTCGTCTTCTGTCTCCTTGCCTCCCCTTCTGTGTCCACCCCTCCTCTGTCCCACCCGCACGGATAGTGGCTCTGCCCTGGGATGCCCCTGACCTGCACGGATGAAAGCCAGCACCTTCCTGTCCACGACTTGGCCTCTCCAGCTCATCCCTGTGTCCCTGGCCTCGGTCGTCCTACTCGCTGACGCCTCCTGAGCTGCCCCAGCAGTTTGGGCAGAGCCGGCCCCCCTCCCAGCCAGAGCAGGGACCCCATCCACCCTCTGCCTGGACGCGTCCTGGCACAGCCTCCAGCTCCGAGGAAGCCATCACTGATGCTGTGGTCCCCACAGGGTACCTTCCCAGAATACGGCGGAGAGCGGGGCGCCGGCTGGGTTCTCGGTCAGACTTCCGGCCCCTCCGGTGGAAGACAGACTTGCTCTGTCGTTGTTCTCCTGGAGCGTCACTTGCTGCAAAGGCTAAGCTGTCAAAGGACACAGTCTTGCTCTGCCTCGTCCGCACGTCCCTCTTCCAGGCCCCCCGTCCATGCTCCCACTTTCAGTTTAAGCGTCAAGATGTGTGTGTGACTCGTCTGATGGTGAAAAGCTTCTAAGGAGACAAATGGGAGGAGGCTGGTGGAGAGTCTGGGGCAGGGCCTGATGCAGATGGATGCCGGCTCCCTGGAGGGCAGCTGGAGTGACCGCAGGCCCTGGCCTCCTTCCTCACAGAGCAAAGCAGGGCAGCTCCTTGCAGCCAATCGCTGGCAACCTGTGTCTTCCTGCAGTCAGCAGTTAAGTGCCTCTTAAAGAACCAAGTCTCACTGGGCTAGAATCCAGGTGTCGGTGGGGCTGCCTTCATTCTGGAGGCTCCAGGGGAGAAGCCTTTTCCTCGCCTCCTCCAGCTTTTAGGAGCTGCCTGCCATCCTTGGCTTGTGGACCCTTCCTCCTTCTCCAGTCAGCAGAGTTCCCTCCTCAAATCGCTCTCTCTCACCTCTGCTTCCACGGTCACACCTCTTTCTCTGACCCTCCTGCCCGCCTCTCCCCCTGTAAGGATGCTTGTGATGACATTGGACCCACCAGGACACATGCCGGGTAACCCCCCATCTCAGACACTTCAGCTCAACCGCCTCTGCACAGCCCCTTTGCTTTGTAAGGCCCCGTGTTCCCAGGCTCCAGAGATCAGAATGCGGACCTCTTCGGGGGACCATCACTCCGCCGACCATACGCAGTGGGCAGGAGACACAGTCCCGCCTGTGTTCATTGCAGGAAGCCAGGTGTGAGAAGCACATCAGAGGTGGGGCACAGACAAGGTTCCTGTCTGGGTGGGTCCCGCACTTCCTACATCTGACTGATGAGCTGAAAATATACCTCTTCCTCTCTCCTCGTCTCAACTCTCCTTCGTCAGCGATCACACGCTCAGGCCCTCGATGAGGCGGTGGCAGCTGGCAGCTGGGACCGTAAGCTTCTCTCCTGAAGTTCAGAGGAGCCCCTGACCCTTGCCAGACACTTGGCCCCATCAACACGCGATAGCAGCACCCCATCCACTTGGAGACTGGAGCGGTTACTGCTTCCCTTCTGCACGTCTTCGCAAAATGGTGGGATGTTCTGGTCAGAATGCACCTGTCACTCCAAGCTCTCACCGTCTTCTCTCTCTGATCGTCTCAAGACATGGGGTGGACTCTGTTGGTCTCTAGGTGACCAGTCTGGAAGGGGTCTTCCCTCCCCGAGAGGTTAAAACACCCCTCCTGTGGCCACAGAGAACAGAGGCTGATCAGTCCGGGGACCAGCCTCTGCAGAAGGAGGTCCACTGGCCTCCTTCTGAATCAGGCAGCCACCATTTTACAAGATGACACTGAAGACAAACGGTGATTTTACAAAAGTCTCTGAGTAAAGACCGGGAGCTGGTGAGCAGGCTAAACCGTCTCCCAAAGGTAGAAAATTTGTTACAAACTAAAAAGTTTCCAAAGAGTCTTGCAGATGACTCAGCCTACCCTTTGCGCTTTCTTCAAAAACGTGGATGAGAGGACCCCAGGAGAGAGCAGGACCCTGGTGCAGTCCTGTGCAAACAGGCCAGTTCATTTAACCTACTAAATGCTGTGGCTGGATCCCCATCTCAGTGAACACACACACACACACACACACACACACACACACACATGCATGGAGGCTGTTTGCCATCAACCAGGAAATGCTTTCATAGATCATGAGACTGATAAACTCTTAAGGTGCAAAGTCCAGTGTTCTGAATTAAACCTGGACAACGTGTCCACGGGCTCACCTGAGAACGGTAGCCAAGGGCGCATCTCCCTCTTTGGAAGGATATTCAGGCCTCTGCCCACCCCGGACACTGCATCCCTTTGTGTCTCAGGCAGTTGTCACAGGCTCAAGAGGAAAACAAAGTATGAGGGTTGTTGACTGAGGACGTGCATACGGTCAAGGATGCCTCTTCAATGGATGGGTCACCTCTGTTGTTTCTTTAGAGAACATGAAAGATATGGGCTGTTTTTTTTTTTCCACGATGACGTACGTCACCACTGGTTTGCTTCTGTGGCTATGAAGATGCACGAAGGGAGCACGGGCCTCACAGCCTGTGATCTGTTCCACGTTTGTCCTGTCAGACAGCTGAGCGCCGACTTCCGCACCATGTCCGTGAACACGTGGGCCGTGCACCTAGGATCACAGACCCACCGACCCTTGCAGCGTCGGGGATGGGACCCAGCTTGTCTTTACTTTCTAATAAAGAAGCACACAGCTGTCACTCGGGGTGAAAATCTCCTCCTGTGTTTTATATTGAAATTTTATGTCAGCTAATATTTTTTTTTTAGCAAACTACCACAATAATTAATATGTTTGGGGGAGCTGTTAATTTTATGTCCATTATCCAGAATTTTAAGATGTTAAATGAATAGAAAACTAGATCGACTGTTATTATGAGCATGTCGGTAGAGAGTGCGTTGTCTAGATAACTTTGGAAAAAAACACCAGGACTTTTCCAAATGAACATTTCAATAATAATACCAGGCAGAAAAATGGGCAGTAGATACCATTATAATTCTAGTCCTTGTAGGTTTTTTGGGGGGATGCTATCTTTTACAAAACTAAATAACCTTTAAAAACTGTATCTAGGGCTTCCCTGGTGGGTGGCGCAGTGGTTGAGAGTCCGCCTGCCGATGCAGGGGAACGGGTTCATGCCCCGGTCTGGGAGGATCCCACGTGCCGCGGAGCGGCTGGGCCCGTGAGCTACCCAAAAAAAAAAAAAAAAAAAAAAAACTGTATCTCCTTTTCAGTCTTTTAAGCAAAGCTCATCGGTATTCTTTGCATTTTACGAGGCTGAATTAAAAACAAAATGTCAGTTTTGCCTCCTCATATCTTGAGGAAGAAAACCCAAAATCATCTCTGTCAATATCAGTGATGAATCATCTTTGGTCCGGACGCCACAGAGATTATGAGGGGCTGAGAGGAGAGGGTCTCAGAGAAGGAGACGCCCAGAGATGAGCTGCACGCATTTCTAAGTGGGACAGGAGTGTGGTATCGCAGCATGTGGGTTGGGACCACAGCTGCGATTTAGCTGTAAATGGTGCTTAGAAAGGTTCGTATCTGCCCCAAAGTCAGCTCTTCAGGGCTGGTTCCTGTTGGTTCACCAAAGTACTGAAGCATCCGAAGCAGTGCCAGGTACCTGACGGGCTTCCACCGATTATTTGTTGCATGAGTGGAAACCATTTTTGCGCCACAATGGCAAGCTTTGGGAATATTCCGTTATAGTATATTGAATATCTAACAATAATAATTGCTGCTACTACTGCCCAAACCGCTTCTGAGAAGTCCCCGAGTCAGCCTGCGTCCCGGAGGTTCCTCTGGCTCAGCATGGGTTCAAGTCCTGGCCATCAGCCCCAGGCCCACGTGGGTGCTCCGGGCACCTCTGGGTTTTAGGATCCTGCCTCTAGCTGTTAAGAGAGCCATCTGTACGGCTTTGAGTTTCTCGGGCCACTTTCCCCTTCTAGGGCTCCGCTTCCTTGTCTGACACCTGAGCAGCTGATCTAGATGTTTCTGGGGCCCCTGCATGGGAGTTCAGGACCTCTGAGTGCAAAGGGCTGGACTTCCCTCCTACCAAAGCCACACTGTGCTGAGGCTTTGGTCTGAGCTCCTCAGACTTGGCCGCATTTTGTAACTAGTGCCATCTCTTACTCCCTAGAGCAATAGAGGGACCGCTTCCTCCCTTCCCCCCTCCCTCCCTCCCTCTTCCTTTTCCTCCAGCCAGGTTCCATGGGAGCCTACTCTGTCCCAGGCACCGTGATCAGGGCTGGGAACACAGCATCACACGTGAGCTCCAGGTGGACCCTTGCCCACGTGGAATCCCAGTCGGAAGGGGAGAGCTGCAATGCAGACACGGGATTTCAGGATAGTGCAGTGAGAGCTTCCTGGGGCCTGGGGATGAGCTGGGAGTCTCCCTTCTGTGCAGGATTATGGGGGGAGCTGGCAAGTGCTCTGGGCCTGGAAGCAGAGAAGGGCAGGGAGGTTTGGGTGGGGGAGCAGCATTAGGAAGGTGTAGCACGGGGGATGCTTGCTGTGTCTGGGGACGGGGGGTGAGCTGGTGAGGGGTGATTAAGGCACAGAGAGGGACACGTGTGCCGGCCCGCAGCCCAGCAAGAGAGGGGACCGAACCGAACCTTATTTCCTCCATCTCCTTTTGGTTTCTTTCTTAGACTGGACGGGCAAAGTCGTTGGGAGTTTGTGTGAGCAGATTTCCAGGTCATAAGTACTGCGCCACCTATGACCCAGCTGACGCAAAGGCTCTGGGACCAGGGCTGTGCTTCTCCTCTCCTTTGGAACTTTACAGCCCTAACCTGCACTCGGCAGACACCTGACCACGTGCTGGGTCCCAATGACCGGCCATCCCAGAATGCGGACACTGCAAGCCTGGCAGCATTCTGCTTTGAAGCTTCACATGGAAACGCTGGTCATGGAGGGACATCCCGCGGTGTCCCAGAACACTTGGAAGCAGCCCCATATCTTTGGCAACCCTAGGGACCGCCGAGCCTTTTCAGCAGATGGTTCACCATTTCAGTGTTGCATGGGGCAGGGTCAAGCCTGGCCTTCGATGCATCCTTGTGTCTTAACGGGCTCCAGACTTTCTTTGTCATCCTTCCTGAGCTGAGGCAGGTTTAGAACATTTTTCAAATGACTGTGTTGTGTGACTCCTGGCTGATACAGCAGCCATCAGCATCGGCCGGGAGAAAAACTGGGCACTTCCCTCCACCCCTATGGATGGCGGTGACCTGAGGCTACCTTGTGATGGTCAGGCTCCAACGTCCATCCAGCCATTTACAAGAGCTGGGTCACACACTCCTTGGCATTTGCCATATTGTGTAACTGGTTGTGCCCCAAGGGTGCCCACACCCTATACTTCTTTCTCATGGAAATGGTGTGAGGTCCTTCGAAAGACACCCTGAAAAAATAAATAACTTCCTTTAAATGAAGTCAAGCATAACAGCGAAATGCAATATGAGATCCTGGAGCAGAAAAGGGACATTTGTGGAAAACAGATGAAGCCCGAAAACTGTTTGTGATTTAGCTAATCCTATGGTTGAAAAAATAAATAACTTCCTTTAAATGAAGTCAAGCATAACAGCGAAATGCAATGAGATCCTGGAGCAGAAAAGGGACATTTGTGGAAAACAGATGAAGCCCGAAAACTGTTTGTGATTTAGCTAATCCTGTGACTAATGTTAATTTCTCAGTTTTGCTTACTGTGTCCTGGGTGATGGAAGGTGCCGACATTAGGGTGAGCTGGGTGAAAGGTAGGCAGCAGCTCTCTGTGCTAGTTTTTGCAACTTTTTCATACGTTTAAAATTATTTTAAAATAGAAAGTTTTTTTTAAAGTCTTGTTCCTGATATTTACGACACAAGGAACCTTCTCATTTGATCCTCATGCAGCCCCGTGAGGTGGCCATGGTTCCCATTTTTGTCACCGAGGAAATGTGCTTGCAGTGACCAGGCAGGTTAGTGATGGGGACGCAGGTCCATGAGAGTCCAAAGCTGGCCACTGGCAACTCCATCTGTCCCGGGAGGTGTTGGGGGCTCGTTCCCCAGTGGGGGCTTGGCTCAGAGCTGAGACCTGGGTCCTCCGGGGAGAGCCTCCACGGGCGGCAGGCCTGTGGGTGCCCCCAGCTCCCTTTCGTCTGTTGTAAATGAACCCTCAGCCACTTCCTCCAACTCCTTACCTTGCCACTGCAATGCTATTATTATTTATTACGATTATTTAAAATTTCCATCTGGTCCACGTCTCACAAATTATCTCTGAGAGCAAGCGGTGTGCACGCAGAGAACGGCTCCCAAGGATCCCCTGCTGTCTCGGACGGGGGACCTCCCTGAAGGCCCAGCCTGGGTCTCACGCCCTCTGCGATGCTCCCCCAGGCCCAGAGCGGGGGCGGGGAAATTGCTCCCCTCGTGGGTTGCTTTCATTCCCACTGTGGTTATTTTGGGTTCTGCGCCACGGTGGGAGCCACCACACAGACCAGAGAAAGGTGAACATCCCCTGGGTCTGCCCTTAGGCGGCAACATCCCTGCAGGAGCCTCGGGGTCCTGCTCTTGGTGGAACAACGGCCCCTCCGGAGCCCAGAAGCCCCCCCACTAGGCATCTCTCAATCCTTGTGAATCTCTGCAGGGGGCGTGTGAGGGAGGAGCATCCCTATAGCCCGGAGGAGAGGCATCACCCCAGGCTTGGACCTCCTTCCAAGATCCGGCCGAGGGCCTGGCCGGCCGTGGGATCTCCCCTCGTGGGTGGGTGGTCCTGGGCCGGGTCCTGAGACTCGCAGGTGCCATCAGGCAGCAGGGGGCATATCAAAGGATTGACTCAGGGAGTACGTCCGGGGCTGAGTCCCAGGGGCACGGATGGGTGAAGGGAGGCTGTAAAAATATTAAGAATAAAACAGCAGGAGCCACGTGCGTGGTTGTCATAGCAGAACAAAGGTTAACTTAAAAGGCAGGGTCGTGGGCCTTCCCTGTCGGGGCTGGATCAACCAGCTACAGGATTGAAATCCTGGGGGCCGGCCCAGGGATAGACTGACAGGCGGATCCATCAACTAACTGGGAAGCCCAGAAACAAAACCAGGATCCTTAAGAATTTTCTCAATTACTAAGGTGATATTTCAGGTCATGGCACAACGATTGATTTGTCAATAAGTAGAAGTGGGACTTCTACCTGAGCCTTTGGGAAAAGATGAAGTTAGATTCTCTACAGCTTATACCCTATACGTTCCAGGTGCGTTAAAGCACTAAGTCTAAATATTTAACATTCACATAATCTTGGGAACGCAGCAAAACCTTCCAAGGAGTCAACAGAGGCCAAACCCGTGACACAGACCAACAGCTTCGACGACACTGTGCTGGTCAGTGTGGGCGCCCGGGTGCAGCATCTGGCATGGAGATGAGCTGACAGGATGTTTACTCAGGGGCCTCTGGGGACCACAGCGGGGAGGGACGGGGAGGGCAGGCCTGGGCAGAGGGAGAAGGTGGATCCCACCGCAGGATCCGCGGAGGCCCTTTCAAGCCCAGAGAGAGGTCTGAGCGGGTGGCTTTTCTGCAGTGCCCTGAATTGGGCTGGGGGCTGGGCCTCATGTCCCTACACCCACTGGTCATTGGAAGAGCCAAGAAGGGGGCACCACAGCAGGGCACCACCACCCACACTGCACTCAGGAGACAGTGGAAACTCTGGGACAATAGGTTCAACATGCACCAGAGAAAGAAGTAAATCTTTAGTAAGTAGAGAGTTTACAAAATACGTGACAAATCACTGAGAGAAGCTGTGATCAGCCCAACAGAAGGATGGACAACACGCAAGAACAGGAAGCGCATTAAAGAAGCAGGACAAATGTACAATAAAGAGATGACTAGAAGTGGGCTCTGCCCCATTTATGAAAGAAAAACGCTTTCCCTCCCACATTGACTGTGTGTGTGTATGTGTGTGTGTGTGTGTCTGTTGCTGGACCCTACTCTGTGCACTGGGCCTGTCTGTCCTTGGCCAGTATCACACTTTCTCAATTACTACAGCATAAGCTTTGTTTCTTTTTCAAGATTACCTGGGACTAATCCGAGTTTTTGAGTCAGCTTATGAATTTCTGCAAGTTATCTGCTGGGATTTCCGTTGGGCTACATTGAATTTATAGATTGAATTGGGGAGAAATGTCCTCACCAAGGCAAGGCTTTCCATTTACTTAGGACATTAGAATTTTCTCTCAATACCATTTTGCAGATTTCTGTGAAGAGCTTCTGTACATCTTTTGTTAGAACTTCTTCAATTTCTCTCAATCATGTTTTGTAGATGTCTGCTAAATGTTCTGTGCCTCTTTTGTTAGATTTATTCCAGGATAAATACTGTCTTCTGTAAATTTCTTTTTCTGTCTCTGTGCTACTCACATGGAAATGCAGTTGGTTTCTGCACACTGATTTTACAACGGGCAAGTTTACCAAATTCACTTATTAATTCTAATAGTTTGTCATTAAATTCTTTTAGATATATAAGTATGGGAGTATTTAAAATTTTTATAAGGCCAAATTATTTAATACTTTTCTTAATGGTTTCTGGCTTTGGCATTAGGGTCAGAAAATCCTCCCTTATTCCAACATTTAAAAAAGGCCTACTTGGGGCTTCCCTGGTGGCACAATGGTTGAGGGTCTGCCTGCCGATGCAGGGGACGCGGGTTCGTGACCCGGTCCAGGAAGATCCCACATGCCGCGGAGCGGCTGGGCCCGTGAGCCATGGCCACTGAGCCTGCGCGTCCGGAGCCTGTGCTCCGCGACGGGAGAGGCCACACAGTGAGAGGCCCGCGTACAGGAAAAAAAATAAATAAAAAAGGCCTACTCTTTCTGACAGCACTTTTTATGGCTTTAAGGTTTCATCAAACTTGTCCTCTTTCTCAAATGCTTCTTGGCAATTTTAATGTGCTTTTTTTAATCTGCCTAAATTCTAGAATTATTTTGACAGTGTGAAAAAAGTCCCTTCAGAATTTTTTGTTGGGATGGTGGCTGATCTCATTTAAAAATTGTTGCCATTTTTATAACGTTCACATCGACTATCTGGTATGTTTGCATAATATGTTTGCGTGGCTTCAGGTGCTCAGTTCATTTATCTCACTCTACTGTGGTTTTGAGAAGAGTGAACAGGAAGATACAGGAAGCAGTGCAAGACGCTGATACACACGGATGCTGGATGACAGGCTCCCGGGAATTCATCATGCCGACTTCTCTGCTCTGGTGTGCCTTTGAAAATATCCTTGGAAATTAAAAAAAGAAAAAAATCTATCTATCTACCTACTGACCCAGTCGTTTGCTTCATCGGCTCTGCAGCTCTCTTTTATATTTTTTTCTTTTTTTTTTTTTCTCTTTTTCTTCTTCTTTTCTTCTGCAGCTCTCTTTTAAAAGCCACTCTTTATTTATTGCAACTGGGACGGCTGTCCTTGTGTATTTGACATTGTTGGTTTCCACCATCTTTATAAACCTTGAGCAGCAAAGCAAAGGTTGAACGTAGCTCTCTGTTCATTGATTCGTATAAATGGAACACAGTCCCCGAGGGCTTTTCAATAATTCATGGTTTTATAAACATGGAAATTCATTTCAGTGTGTCCAGGAGGACACTGCTCTCGAATGGACGGCGACGCCTGGGAACCGTGGTATGCTCTGCTTCCTGGGTTGGACCCCTCTCCTCCTCCCCTCCATGCGTCCCCAGATCGTGCCTTCTGGGGAGGCCTTGGAGTTGTTTCTTGTGGGAACCTTGTTTAGACACTGAGGTGCGCTGACCGAAGCCTGGATAGGGAGGCTCATCTCCCGGGGTGGCTGAGGGGCGTCCGACAAGGTGCTGATGGCTTTGCACCTTCAGCAGGGCCAGTCGTGAAGCCCCATGGGGTCCAGGTGCATCTGAGCATCCCTGGAACTGCGTGCATCCCAAAGGTTAGTGTCCCCAGAGCAGCAGAGCGGCAGGCCACCAGATTCTGTAACTCTTAGCTGTGCTTGGATCTTCCCCTTGCTGTGTGGTCTCAGGCGAGAATATTAAATTTCAGAACCCCTGGGTTTTTAGATATAAAATATCTATTATAATATCTGCCATTAGAGCATTTGTGAGATGATACACACACAATAGATTTGTAGAGAATCTGTGCAGAGAATTCAAAGGGGAACATTTCGTATTCATTTAGTTTTGTTATTTAGTTACAGACACACCACTGGCCATGAGGGGCTCAGGAGAATGGTGACCAGGTAGCACAGATGACCTCCTTGCCCTGAAAATAGAGGTGCTGAAGCCTTCTGGGCAATCCCAGTATCTCTTCTTCTCCATCAATTAGGCGTAAGGTTATAGGGAAAGATGCCTTTCTTAATAAAAACACCACTTTTCTTAATAAAAATAGCACCCAGATGCTCTGAGGTTGGGAGAGTTTCCAGGGCTGGGAGTAGCCTAACTGCTCCTCCAGGTGGGAACTTCTCCTCAGATCCACTGCCGAGGGTCACCTTCTCCATCACAAGGCCATGTTTTACACCCAGGGAACCACCACCCAGGCCAAGATTTAGAACATTTGCAGTGATCCAGAAAAATTTCCCAACACACTTCTAAATTTTTCTTAATGATGTATAAAACTTTCTTGTCAATCTTTAGATATTTATGCCTTCATTAGGAATTCAGAATCAAAAGTTTCAGTTATAAAACCTTCTTAGGATACGAACTGGGTTTAAAAGATATTGACCCCTTGCCTGTTATAATCATTACATGTTTCTTGTGGTCTGTCATTTTAACTTTTACACTTTGGAAATTTAAAAGATGCCTGAGGCCAAATCTGCCAATATTTTCTCTTAAGAATTTTGAGTTTCACATCCTGATTCTGAAGACCTCCCTTACCCCAGGGTTGTAAACATTTGATCTCCCTATATTTTCTTCTGCTAATAGCTAAAAGTATTTAGATATTTTATTTGTCAGGAATTAATTTTTGTATTTTTGAATTTATTTTTGAATATGATGTGAATAGGAATAAGGATCTGTTTTTCTAATGGGAAACCTATTTTTTCCAATTCTATTTTTTTAAAGTTTTAACTGGTTCAGTCATTTTTTAAAATTGAAGTGTAGTTGATTTACAATGTTGTGTCCAATTCTATTTTAATGAATAATTTCCATACTGAATTGCCACCTATGTTATAAATATATTAAGATAAAATAAGTGGCCACTGTGGAATACCTGTTGAACTGTTGATCCATCTGTGTACCTCTGTGCCAGCCTCTAACTGTTTTGATTAGTATCGCTCTGTAATTTGGTTTGCTGGCAACAGGGAAAGTCTCCCATGATAGTCTCAATTTTCATAAATTTCTTGGCAATATTTATATATTTATTCTTCCAGTAGAATTTTATTATTGATTGATTGATTGATTTTTTTTGGCCGCACCACCCAACTTGTGGAATCTAGTTCCCTGACCAGGGATCGAACCCGCGCCCCCTGCAGTGGAAGCGCAGAGTCCTAACCACTGGCCCGCCAGGGAAGCCCCAATTCTTACAGCAGAATTTTAGAAACAACTTTTCAAGTAAAAAATATTCTCATGATGTTAATGGGAGTTGGGTTGAATATCACATTTAGTCTGGGACACTCCACATCTTTACCTAGCACATTTTCACATCCAGAAACAAGATGTGTCTTTCTTTATTTAAACAAGCCTCTCAGTATATACTCCAAGAAAAGTTTTATAATTTTCTTTATAAGATCATGTAAGTGTCTTGTTAAATGTGTTGCCAGATATTTCACAATTTCTCCTCTGTAACATTTTACATTGGTCAGTGGGGAGCTTCAGCCTTTCGTACCTTTGGGCGCCCTTGCTCACAGGTGCAGCTGGCCTGCACAGTGTGGAAGGCACTGGCCCTGGAGGAGACAGGCCCACACTGGGGAGAGGGGAGGGCAGTGGGGTGTGTGTTCATCTCCATTTGCCACCCCGCAGGGCTCTCTGCACCCCTAGACACACTGGCCCTGACTCATCACACTTGGTGATGTTCTCTATATTAGTCTGCCAGGGCTGCTGTGTAACAAATACCACACACTGGGCAGTTTAAGCAAGAGACACTTGTTGTCTCACTGTCCTGGAGGCTGGAAGTCTGCAATCAAAGTGTCAGCAGGGCTGGTTCCCCTGAGGCTTCTCTTCTGGGCATGTGGACGGCTGTCTTCTCCCTGTGTGCTCATGTGGTCGTCCCTCTGTGTGTGTCTCTGTCTTGATTTCCTCTTCTTACAAGGACACCTGTTGTATGGGATTACAGCTCACCTCTCTACAGGTTTAATCCGAATGCAATCTGAAGTACTGGGTTACAATGTTCGCATATGAATTTGGGAGAACAATGCAGAATACAGCCCATAACGGGCTCAGAAGGCTTCTCAGTGACTCCTTTGAATTGTCTGTGTCTAAATAATATCATCTTAAAATACGGTCATTTTATTTCCTCTTTTCTAACATTCTGCTAAGAAAAAAGTATTTTTAGAAACCTTGTAAATAAAGTATAAGGGTGGCTGCCCTCCTTTCAGTGTCGTACTGGGCATTGTCCAGTATGGAAGGTTGTTTAACTCTTTAAAGGAATAAACTTGTTATTGACACACTATTTACCTAGCAGTGCCAAGGCTTTGTGACATTTCACTTGAACTTGAAGACTTTTGCGCAGTAGGGATGCAAGTGATTTACTGATGCTTCGAGAAAACTCCAAAACTTATGGTGCAGCAGCCCTGTAGGACGTGAACCCGTTTTGCATCTAACCTAGCAGTCTCTCTCAGCATCCTTGCTCCTTTGCTTGTAAACACTCAATTCCCACAATGCTCTTTTACCAGCTTGGCCACCTATGGGTTCTGTCATTAATGACTTGAATAAACCTTTGACATGTGCTCACTGTTTATTGGCCAGAGAGACTTTCTTTAAATCATACTCTGACAGGTTGTACACGCATACTGCATTTGAGGCTGACCAGAGAAGTGTTGATTTGCCTCTGGAATTATAGCTCTGTCTGTCTCTGGAGTAATTCCTGTGAAGCATCACATCAATCCGTTCCGCACACTGGTGACCCGTGCTCCTACGTGTGTGCTCTCCTGTATGTCAGCCAGCGAGGGCAGCACGCTCTTCCCAGTAAGCACCTGTTTGCTCTCATGTGGTAAGGTAACCGCTCAGCCAGTGAGTTGCTGCATATGTTTTTGACATGTGCTGTCTGGCGAGGGGTAGGCAATGGATGGTGCTGACCCAGTGCAGAGAAACACAGAGCAGCGAGCTGCAGGCTAGGGTGCAAATGTCGTGGCAACTCTGCAGCATGTAAGGATATGCAAGGGGACCAGTGGGTCATAAGGAAGGGGGGTGAGCAGAAGGCCTCATAATGCTCATAACCATCAATGAGCAAGTGCTTCTTCCACACCGTTCAGTCCCCGGGCTGGTCCACACCTGAGGATGGAAGAGCTCAGATCTACCGCGATGTGACCATCTGACCTTCCGCAGGAGGTGGTCCCGCCCCCTCTCCACTCCATCCTCCTGCTTTCTGCTCCTCCTTCCACCCTCTGGAGAGAGCTGAGCACCCACAGATGGTCTCTCCTTGGTCACCCCTCACCACCCTGAAGAGGTGAGACTTTTCCCAGGGCACTTCTGAAGGCGTGATGGGACTCCTCGGGGTGGGGGTGCTGAGCCAGCAAGGAGTGGCTTGACCCCGAGGAGCTGACAGAAACCCTTGTCCCATTTCCGTGGAAACTTGCTCCACATTCCCTCTCCTGCTTCTGACCACACATGTAAACAAAATGGTAAATGTAATATCATTAATTGTGATAGGTGCTCTGAAAACAGTGAACATGGTGCCAGGATGGAAAGCCACAGACATGATGGTCAGGGGAGGCCTGACTGAGGAAGGGACTATGACATTTAAGATATGGAGCAGGCAATTAGGCAAGAGAAAGAAATAAAAGGCAGCCAGATTGTAAAGGAAGAAGCAAAACTCTCTCTGTTTGCAGATGACAGAATCTTACATGTAGAAAACCATAAGATTCATCAAAGCAACTGTTAGAACTAATAAATCAATTCAATAAAGTTTCAGGATACAAAATCAACATTAAAAAATCTTGTGTTTTGATACACTAGTAATGAACCACCTGAAAAGGAAATTAAGAAAACAATCCCATATACAACAACAACAAAAAGAATAAGGGCTTCCCTGGTGGCGCAGTGGTTGAGAATCTGCCTGCCAATGCAGGGGACATGGGTTCGAGCCCTGCTCTGGGAAGATCCCACATGCCGCAGAGCACCTAGGCCCGTGAGCCTCAACTGCTGAGCCTGTGAGTCTGGAGCCTGTGCTCTGCAATAAGAGAGGCCACGGCAGTAAGAGGCCCGTGCACCGTGATGAAGAGCGGCCCCCGCTCGCCACAACTAGAGAAAGCCCATGCACAGAAACGAAGACCCAACACAGCCAAAAATAAATAAATAAATTAATTAATTAAAAAAAAATTTTTTTTAAATAATAAAATACTTAGGAATAAACTTGACCAAGGAGGTAAAAGACTTGTACACTGAAAATTATAAAACATTGGTGAAATAAATTAAAAGAAGGCACAAATAAATGGAAACATATACTATGTTCATGGATTGGATGACTTAATATTGTTAAAATGTCCCTGCTACCCAAAGTAATCTACAGATTCACTATCAAAATCCCAATGACATTTTTTACAGAAATAGAAAAACCCATCCTAAAATTCATATGGAACCATAAAGGACGACAAATAGCCAAAACAATCTTGAGAAAGATTACCAAAGCTAAAGGCATCACACTTCCTGATTTCCAAATATATTACAAACTTACAGTAATTCAAACAGTACAGTATGACATAAAAACAGACATGTAGACCGGTGGAACAGAATAGAGTCTAGAAATAAATCCATGCATATATGGTCATTTGATCTTTGACAGGATGCCAAGAATACACTATGGGGAAAGCATTATCTCTTCAACAAATGGTACTGGGAAAAACTGGATTTCCACATGCAAAGGAATTAATTTGGACCCTTACCTTACATCATACACAAAAATTAACTCACAATGAATTAAACATGTAAACATAAC
The DNA here is from genome assembly GCF_003031525.2 of Neophocaena asiaeorientalis asiaeorientalis. Classification (NCBI taxonomy): domain Eukaryota; kingdom Metazoa; phylum Chordata; class Mammalia; order Artiodactyla; family Phocoenidae; genus Neophocaena; species Neophocaena asiaeorientalis. Next base: position 1,516,227 of record NW_020171809.1, on the reverse strand, counting down.
ACCTGAAACTGTAAAAAAAAATCCTAGAAGAAGACATAGAATTATTTATGCTTTATTAGAAAAGCTTCCTGACATTGGTCTTGGCAATGATTTCTTGGATTTTACACAAAAAGTACAAGCAACAAAAGCAAAAATAGACAAGTGGGACTACATCAAAATAAAAGGCATCTGTGCCACAAAAGAAACAACCAACAGAGCAAAAAGACAACCTATTGAATGGGAAAAATATTTGCAAACCATATATCTGATAGGGGTTTAATATCCAAAATATATAAGGAACTCATACAACTCAATAATAAAAAAAAAAAGAAACCAAATAACTAGATTTAAAAATGGGCAAAGGACTTGAATAGACACGTCTCCAAAGAAGACATACAAATGGCCAACAGGTATGCAAATAGATGCTCAACATCACTAATTATCATGGAAACACAAATCAAAACCACTTTGAGATATCACCTCATTCCTGTCAGGATGCCCATTACCCAAAAAAAAAAAAAAAAAAAGAGAGAGAGAGAGAGAGGGGGGAAAGAAAGAAAAAGGACAACAAGTGTTGGCAAGGATGTAAAGAAATTAGAATATTTGAGCACCGTTGGTAGGAATGTAAAATGTAAACTGGTGCAGCTTCTATGGAAAAAAGTATGGAGGTTCCTCAAAAAATTAAAAATAGAACCACCATATGATCCAGCAATCCCACTTCTGGGTACCAGTATCCTGAAGAGACATCTGATCTCCCATGTTCATTGCAGCATCATTCACAAAGTCAAGGTGCAGAGAAGCCTAAATGTCCATTGAGCGATAAATGGATGAAGAGAGTGTGGTTTATACACATAATGGAATAGTATTCAGCTATGAGAAATAAGGAAACCCAGCCACGTGTGACTACATGGACGAACCTTGAGGACATTAGGCTAAGGGAGACAAGCCAGTCACAGAGGGATAAATACTGTATGATTCCACTTATACGGGGTTTCTAAAATAGTCAAACTCCTAGAAGCTGAGGGCAGAGTGGTGGTTGCCAGGGCGTGGGAGGAGGGGGATGGGGAGATGTTGTTCAACGGTGTGAAGGTTCAGTTACACAAGAGGAATTGGGTCTAGAGTTCTGCTCCCCAGCACTGCTTATAGCCGACCATGCTGAATTGTACACTTCAGTTTTGTTAAGAGGATAGATCGCATGTGAAGTGTTCCTGTCACACATACTCCAAAGTCTCCCTAAAGGATGAGTGCAACCAGCCTCTTCCTTCCAGGATGAGGGGATGGTTTGTGGAAGTTCTCAGGCTGCCAGAGCTGGGTGTTCAGGAGTGTGAGAGGGGTCCGCAGCCTTGGGACCCTGTGGAAGATGGAGCCAGGGGTCACATGGGAGCCTCAAAGGCCATGGAGTGTGGCGTGTTGATGTTTCTCTGAGTGTAGGTGAGAATCCACTGGACAATGTTGAGCAACAGGGAAACCTGATCCAGTTTTCCTTCTTCAGTGGCTGTGGACAGAGAAGCAATTGATGCAGACAAAGACGTGGTACGTGGTGCTGGGAGTGTGTGATAAATGGTGAGTTTGACCTGGTCAAGGAGGCTGGAAATCTTTGCAGGGAAACCTGGACAAATAGAGTGCATTAGGTGAAGGAGGAGGACCAGGTCCTGCTGGTGGGGCTGGTGCAAAGCATGTGGAAGTGTGTAGAAGGCAGGTAAGGGAAGGGCTGCAGGTATGGGATGGGGGCTGGGGGCACAGTGCAGGAGGAGGCGGCGGACCCCACAGGGGCTGCTGGATAGGTCAAGGGGGGCCTTTCCCCTTACCTGAAGAGCCTTGGGAAGGGTTTGCAAGGAAAGAAGCTGACATCATCGACTTGGCTTTTTGAGATCAGCTGGGCTGCAGTGTGGAGGACAGAAGGCAGAGGGTGGATCATTTTAGAGGCGATCGTAGATGTCAAGGTGAGAGAAGGTGGGGTTAATTGTATTAAGAGGTCATCAGTGGAGATGAAGAGAAATAGGTGAATCTGAGAAGAACTCAGTAGCTAAAGTGAACATCATTTGGTGTTAGATTAGATATGTGGAGAGAGAGAGAGAAAGAGCGTGTGTGTGTGTGTGTGTGTGTGTGAAGGATGACATCTGAGACGCTGGTTTGTGAACTGGATAGATGGTGGAGCCTCACCTCCAGGTGGGGACCCCACAGGAGGACCCACATCAGGGAGGTACATGGCGGTGATGTTGGGAGTTCAGTCTGAGGTGCCTTTGCAACATTCACAGGCAGGTGCCAAGCAGGCTGTCGGGTAGTTGGGTCTGGTACTCATAGGAGGAGCTTGGACTAAACATGAATCTATGAGCCACGCCTGTGCAGGTGGTGATGGAGGCCCCAGGATGGCTGAGCACGCTTGGGGACAGAGCAGAGTGAGGGAGGAGATGGCGCAGGGTGGGTCCTGGCGGAGTTACTCAGGGGCCACGACGTGGTGGAGGGGAAGGGAACTTGGTTTGGGTGCGGCCCAGGAGGAGCGTGCAGGAGGGTGTTTCCAGACGGGTGGCATGGATCCAGTGTTGAAGATGAGGACGAAGAGTGTCTTTGGACTTGGCTGACATCTGAGCCGACCCTGAGAAGCAGAGGCCGAGGGGTGGGTTAAGGGAGGAGAAAGCTGGGGGAACAAACCGGGCATCCTCCTTGTAGAAGTTTGACCGTGAAGGAGAAGAGAGAGCTTGGGTGGTGCCTAGTGGGGAGCACGGGGGCGAAAGGAGGCTTTCATTTAAAATCCAGGGGCAAGAGTCAGTAGAAAGAAGGTTTTGGATTTAGAAGGTGAGAAGAATAATTTAGAACGATAGAATCACAGGGCCCACCACCCCCTGAGGCGGTCCATCTACTTTTGGACACTTCAGCTTCTAGATTTCCTTATACCAAGTGAATAAACCACCCTTCTGTCATTTCCACCTGCCGGGCCTGGTTCTCCACAGCGGAATCACACTGAGGAAAAGCCACCCCTTCCTCTAGGATTTCCACGGAAGTTCTCCCAGCCATTCTCGGTTCAGCACTGGGTTTTCTCGTTTGCTCGTTTGTTTTAGCATTTTCAATTTTCAGGCCATTTCTTTTTTCCTGACGGAGCTTTATTTAGGTTTTCCATGTTCCTCCTTCAACCAGAATTTCCAACAACGATTCTCCCGTGGGGGTCTATGCACACACGATATTTGACTTATTGGTCCCAGTTACCCTGGTTCTGAGTAGATAGTTGACCTTTGACATACTCAAGCACGAGTCATTGAAGGTCAGCACAAATGGCAAATTTCCGTAGCAATTAATTCCATCGCCAAAGCCCTTTCCTGATAAAAATTCACATTGTGTTTACTTGTGCGCCCAAAGCAAAACCTGGAAGAACTGGGTGAACGGGTCAGACCCATTTGGCTGAACAAGAGGGCACCAGGGACTTGTTAAAGCTCCACCTCTGTGTTGTGGAGTCTTAGCCACCACTGACATGTCCCAGGGTGTTGGCGAGATTGGAGATAATCTGGGCTAACACGCATTTAACACGTGAAAGGAAGTACCGGCTCAGGCTAACTGTCCGCGCCTGAGCTGGAGGCTGCTGGAGGCTGAAGTGGACGCTGGTCCTCTTCTAACAAAAGCAGAGTCCAAGGACCAGTGACACATCCCAGGGTGTTGATGAGATTGGAGATAATCTGGGCTAACACGTGAAAGGAAGCACCGGCTCAGGTTAACTGTCCATGCCTGAGCCAGAGGCTGGGCTGGAGGCTGAAGTGGAGGCTGGCCCTCTTCTAACAAAAGCAGAGTCCAAGGACAAAAGTGCTGAGGCTTCTGACCCTGGAAGGTGAACTCTAGGGAAGCACGGTCCCCGCTGCTGTATTCCATGGGCCGTGTGTGTGGCAGGCTCTAAGCACTCCTTGAAATTGTTGGATGAATGATGAAATAAAGTTGGGGGGGTTGATGCCTTCTCAATCCTATTTTCCCTACATAAGTGGACTGTATTTCTAGAACCATCTGCTTAGGAAAAATGACCCATGGTTCCAATGACCCATAACCAGCGTGCCGAGAATTTCTTGGATATCCCCAGATCTGATAACTGGGACAAGAGCAAACGAACACCACACAAGACAATCCTAAATGCCCTTGTTGCTTTCTAGTACCATATCAAGGTCACTGATTCATTTAAAGAATCCCAAAGGGTCTTTGACCTCAATTTTTATAATTTCCTCACTGAAATTCAAGAGAAACTTTCTAGCTGTTCCCTATTATTCCTTTGTTGCTCAGAAAAGTTGAAGTTTAAATGGCAATTCTCTTTAGAATTTAATATCTGTTCCCAAACATTCTCAGTTTAATTGCTAGCTGATCCTTTAGAAAATTGAGTCACTATATTACATTGTTTTCCTGCACCAATGGCCTGGGAAGAGTTGGCAGAAGTCCCACAAAAGTTAACAGCGTCTGGGTACCAAGCTGTGAGTGCTTTATTAGAAAAGCTTCTAGCCGAGGTTTTCCTTCTTTAAAATTTTTGTTCCTTTTTATGTTTATGTCCAAAAGCCCTGCATTGGGTCAATATATGTTAAAACCAGGATTTGAGTACCTAAACTTCTCTTCAGCTGCCTTTCTAGTTGTTACCACTTATCTTTTCAGATACATAAAGGAGCTTGCCAGGAAATTTGGGCAAAACTATCTTGGTTGAAAGAGCAGTGAGGTAGTGGCTCACAGATCCAGCTTCAGTCCGGTTCTCCCCTGGGGATGCCCAGCCTTGGGGAAGTCACCTCTCTCCTTGGAATCCATGTCCTGTCTGTAAGGTAAGGGGTTGCACCTGAGGACTCCTGCAATTACAGTCCTGGCTTCCACCTGGATGAACCACTGCTTCCAGGAAAAATGCCTGCTGACGATGGGCCGCTAGACAAAACCAGACCAGGCCTGTCACTTAGATACACAGCAGATGCTGGTCAACTGGCTAATTCTTTTCCTCCAGACAAATCTGAGGTCATCACTTTCCAATAAAAACCTCAAAGGCTCTCCAGTGTCTGTAGCTGCTGTGCTCTGCAGTGCGGTATATGGAAAAGATGGTGTGATTCTCCACCTCTCCTTGCAATGAACTTGGGGCTCCTGCCATTGTGGGGGGCGGTCAGTGTCCACCCCTGACTCTGGGCTGACCCACGGTGACCCTGTGGCTTGCCCCAGCTGCAGAACACATGGGAAGGCAGGTGTGCTCAAGGGCCTCTCCGTAGACTTCTGCCTCTACTGTGAGAACCAGCCAGGGTGAGCCTTCTGGAGGATGAGGTGCCTGGAGAGGGGTGAGGCCCCCCACACAGAGCCCAGACTCGGCAGTGCTCAGCAAGACGAGCACTGGGGCAGACGAGAGGACTCTGCCCAGGTCAGCCGTGCTGTCTGGTCTACTGCAGACATGTGCTACATGGTGAAGAGCTGTCATGTGAGCCAGTAGGCTTGGGCTGTTTCTTACCAGGCAATAGCTAACTGATACACTTCGTAGGACACACCAGGCACTACAAATCTGGCTCTGCTTCCAGTTTCTTCTCAGGCCAAACCTTTCCCCACTCTACACTCTGACATGTGATATACCTAACAGTGCCCCCATCCTCTGTCCTTTGTCACCACTCTGTTCTGAGCTGCCCACAGTCTCTGAAGCGCCCCTTCCTAGGTCTGCTTTGCAAATACCTTTCATCCTAAGAGTCTCCTTGGGTGTCATCTCCTCTTTGAGGGCCTCCCTTCCTCTCCAGGAAAAATTGGCTAATACCTTGAGTTGTTCTTTCCTCCACCAAACAAATACTAAATATCTTTAGACCTTTTCCACTCTTCTTGATTTTCATGCTTAACTGTCTTTTCCAGACTGGGAGCCTCTCATACTCACATCTGGATTCCAGTGCCTGTGTGAGGCATACAGAGATGCTCAGTGCTTGTGGGGCTGTCAGGGCTCGTGGTGCTGGTGGTGTCAGTGCCCAGTGCTCCTACAGCTTTGATTTTTACTGGCCCCCCCGGGGCCCCTGAGTCTGTCACTTTGAGTCACTGGTGGCTGATGTAGTGGCAACACTGCCTTGTGAATGGCCAGCCGGGCTCTCCTGGTTTCTCTGTTTTCTCTGCCTTTTAACTTCACTTCTCTGGGCCTGAATGTCCTCACCCACTGGACGGAGCACATGCACCCAGCTTTATGTGTTCTCCATACACCTTCTTACTTCAGCCGTTGCTGGCAGCCACCGGTGCGCAGGCATGACCCAGTGGTACCTCACCTCTGCTGCCCCTCTTGGCTCCCTGCTGCAGGGGCTTCTCTGCTGCTGGGCGCCCCCCTCAGCCATCCTCTTCACGCCTAGCCTGAGGGACCTGATGCCTATGGGCCCCCCTTGTCCAGCAGGGTCCTGGGGCTGGTGGACTAACATCTCGCAGTGCTGGCCAGCTCCATTGCACCCTGGATCTGCCCCCTCCTTCCATTTCCATCACCTTAGGGCCCCTCCAGTCCCCTGGGATTGCTCCTCAAATAGACTACCTACTCCCAAGTCCATGACTCAACACTGTCTCTGGGGGTCCCCAGGGTAAGATGTCCAAGATGGCTGCGAATGGCCCAGAGTTCAGGGGGTGGGCGTAGCCGCCCTCTGCAGAAAATGACAGGGGGATGTACACCCTGGCTCAGCCGCTCTAGGTGGTCCCTTGACCTCCTGGGCTCCTGCTTCCTCCTCGATAAGGTAGGGGCAGGGCCCTGGCTGACGCGACACTGTCCGATGCCTCCAGGTGCCACTGCTGCGTGGCTCTGGGGACCCCAGGGAGAATCTGCCTTGTTCCCCAAAGGTCTCTCGCTCCAGCGCAGTGTCAGGCACGGAACGGCCCTACGTCGGCTGTGGCAGGAGTAAGGCTGGTGCTGCAGCCCTGGAGAGAAGACCCCAGAGCCCCCGACCCATCCCAGAAGCTCTAACCTTCTAGAAAATTGAAAAAGGGGAAATCACCTTTCTTAAAATCTAACTCACTCTGTGGCTGGTGACTGACTTAATTAAAGGGGAAGCTCCTAGGATGGGATGGAGGTGGAGCCAGCACATATGAGCCTAATATGGGGAGGAAGGAGGGAAGGAGGGAAGGAGGGAAGGAGGGAAGGAGGGAAGGAGGGAAGGAAGGAAGGAGGGAATGAGGGAAGGAGGGAAGGAAGGAAGGAGGGAAGGAGGGAAGGAAGGAAGGAAGGGAGGGGGCCCACCATCTCATCAACACCGTGCAGATGGGATGGCCAGGGCCCAGCGCTGGGCTGTTATTCAGGTCTGTGGCCATGTCTTAAAGGGCTCCCATCTGTCTTTTTACAAGTTGGGGAAGAAACTTACGCATCGTTGCTGCCACATCCAGGGTGGACTTGTGTGCTGCAACTCACGCCAGCTCCCAAGTGCTCTACGAATGGTTTTTCTGTTTAAAGAGGGTGCTTTTCATCAAATATGCTGTTTAAAAAGTATTTATTTATTTACTAAAAATATTATTGGGGCTTCCCTGGTGGCGCAGTGGTTAAGAATCTGCCTGCTAATGCAGGGGACACGGGTTCGAGCCCTGGTCTGGGAGGATCCCACATGCCGCAGAGCAACTAGGCTAGTGAGCCACAACTACTGAGCCTGCGCGTCTGGAGCCTGTGCTCCGCAACAAGAGAGGCCGCGACAGTGAGAGGCCCGCGCACTGTGATGAAGAGTGGCCCCCGCTCGCCGCAACTAGAGAAAGCCCTCGCACAGACACGAAGACCCAACACAGCCAAAAATAAATAAATAAATTTTAAATCTTTAAAAATATATATATATTATTGAAATCTAGTTGATTTACCATGTTGTGTTAGTTCCAGCACAGCACAGTAATTCAGTTACACACACACACATATATATATATATACTCTTTTCCCTCATAGGTTATTACAAAATGTTGAGTAGAGCTCCCTGTGCCATACAGCAGGTCCTTGTTGATTACCTATTTTATATGTAGTAGCGTGTATCTGTTGATCCCAGCCTCCTAGTTTACCCCCCCTGTAAATTGTTTTCTGTGTCCGTGGGTCTACTTCTGTTTTGTAAATAAGTTCATTTGTATCTTTTTAAAATAGATTTTTTCGATTTAAGAAATGCTGTGGCAAAATGTTCATAACTTAAAATTTACCATTTTAACTGTTTTCCGGTGTCCAGTTCAGTGGCAGTAAGTACACTTACATTATGTGTAACCATCCCAACATCTGTCTCCAGAACTGAAACTCCATCCCCATTAAACACTCCCCATCCCCCCTCCCCCTGCCCCTGGCACCCAGCCTTCTACTTTCTCTGTGACTTTGGGAACCTCACATAAGTGATATCACACAGTACGTGTCCTTCTGTTTCTGGCTTATTCACTAAGTGTAATATCTTTAAGGTCCATCCCTATTGTAACATGTGTTAGAATTTCCTTCCTTTTCAGGGCTGAATAATGTTCCCTTGTATGGATGGACCACATTTTCTTATCCACTCAGCCGTCAACGGAAACTTGGGTTGTTTCCACATTTTAGCTCTTATGAATAACACTGCTCTGAACACTGATGTGCAAATATCTGTTTGAATCTCTGCCTTCAGTTCTTCTGGATATATACCCAGAAGTGGAAAGGCTGGATCACCTGGAAGTTCTATGTTTATTTTTTTAAGAAATTGTCGTACTGTTTTTCACAGCTTGAATATGCTTTTTTGAATTGGAAAGAAGGAGCTCTGATGGTGTGTCGTTTGGGGAATTTTGATCAACATGTGCTTAGAGCATATGCATTCCTGCATGTTTTTAAGGTGGGAAACAATGCCATCTTTTTCTTTCAGCTACTGAAGAGCAAGCCCTGATGCTTCAAGGTTATGATGTTTGCCATTTGATATTACAAAGGAAGTTTGTGGGAATAATTTTGAATTCTTCCTTTCAGGTAAGAGGAACCCATGAAAAGGAATCAGATTGGAGATGATAGAAACATGACCATCGTTTTATTTACATAAGGCTTATCCTTTAAAAATCAAATTGATTTTAATAAGTAATAATTCACCTGGAACAAAATTCAAAAGGTATAAAAGGGGACACAATGGAAAGAAGCATCTTTCTCTCAGCCCTGTGCTCACCCACCAAGAAGATTACCTTTCCGAGGCACCCAGAGTTCTCAGCTTCTTATGTCCTGGGTACCTTTATGCACATACAATCAAGAATGTACACATTATTTCTTCATTTTTTAAATAATGCAAATGATACCCTATTATATACCTGACTCTATACCCTAACAGTGCACTTTGAAGACTTGTTTATATCAGTTCAAAAAGAGCTGTCAGGGGCTTCCCTGGTGGCGCAGTGGTTGAGAGTCCGCCTGCGGAAGCAGGGGACACAGGTTCGTGCCCCAGTCCGGGAAGATCCCACATACCGCAGAGCGGCTGGGCCCGTGAGCTATGGCCGCTGAGCCTGCGCGTCCGGAGCCTGTGCTCCGCAACGGGAGAGGCCACAACAGTGAGAGGCCCGCGTACCGCAAAAAAAAAAAAAAAAAAAAAGCTGTCATGTTCTTTGTAATAGTTGTACAGCACTCCATTATTTATAAATCATTTTAAAGGGAAATTATTCTTTAAATATTGTGTTTCTGATTTAAATGAGGACTGAGGTTCTAGCTACCTGAAGCCTCGGGGCAGGAGTGGAATAGCTAAGAAGCAGCTGGGAGGAAGGCCTTTCTAGGGAAAAGTGCCTTGAAATGTAGGTTTGTTTTTAAAACGTTTTATTGAGATCTAATTTAATGCAGAAAAGCGAACATATCATAGGTGTATAGCTCCCGAGGTTTTACGAAGTGAACACACCATGAAAGCAGCATTCATGTGAAAAGTGGCATATGACTAGCACCCAAAGTGAGGTTATTTTTAGGCAGGGGTATTTCTCTGCTCTATGTCTGAAAAAACTGAAACTTCACTTCTGAGGCAGGTTGGTCAGATCTAGGTCTCCCTGCTGGACGCGATAACCCAGCAGGGCTCCTGGCTTCCTCAATCAATAGAGATTGACCAGAGGCCAGACAAGAAATTCAGGCCAGGCTTTACTGGGGCTCCTGCTGCAGCAGAGGGGGAGGGAGAATAAGTAACAGGTTCCCTTGCTGCTCCCTGAGGGGGCATGAGCTGGTTCCTTATACGGGGTGAGCATAGCGGTGTGTCCAGGCAAGGGTCGGGCCGGAGGGGTGGCTTAGGCAGTCGGCACATGCTTGGGTGGTGTCACGTGTGGGGGCATGCCCAGTACCCTGATTTCCCTCGGCTGGGAAGTGGCAGTTGGGTTTTTGGTCTTTTTGTATCTTCTTGTCCATAATTTGCTCCAAAATAGCATATGCCCAGGAGCTAGTTTTAGTCCCTTATGGTTTCTTTGTACTTTGTTGCCTGGACACATTTGTCCAGGTGCAAGCACAGCAGCAAAGGGTCCCAGGTCCCAGCCCGTCTCAGACGGACTCTCCCCCCAAGACCATAGCAACATCGCCCAGGGACCAGGACTGGGTGCCAGCTGCAGGGAGGACAGAGGCCCCAGGGCCTGTGACCCCACGTTGCACCCCACCCCACCTCCTGCCAAGAACTGCGTCTCCCCACGATGGAGACCTCGGGCCCAGCCTCTGCAGCGTGCTGGCTGTGTGGTCTCAAGAACGCTACTTAACCATTCTGGGCCTCCGTTTTCTCACCTATAAAATGGGGTAACCATGGGTGGCCAGGTGACAGAGGTGAGATGCAGAGCTGGGGACACAGTGGCGTCTACCTGAGGGAAGAGATTACATTGCCCGGCACGTCAGTCAGACTTGCCAGTCATTGCTGCCACTTGATGGCTCAAACCTCATCCCCTACTTGCTGGTGGCTCAGGGCGACGAGAAAGGGGGTCGGTCCGGGAAGACAGAGAATCATCGGAAGGTGTGTCTGTTGTGCAGCGGGGGAGCTGGGCCTGCTCGGCTGACGGCAGAGGACAGGGGCGCTGGAGTCCGCGTGTGTAGCATCCCAAGATCCCAGAGAGCCTTCTGACGCAGCCTCGTCAGGACGATCCTGGCCAAGCCCAGAGTGGGAGGAACGGACCCCCAGGAAGCTCTGGGATCTGTACCTGTGTCCTCCCAACCCCCCATCTCCCCCTGCAGGGCTGTACGAGGAAGAACAGGTGGGGGCTTTGCGGTCGGGGCTGCCCCAGGGCATGTCGCATCCTTGGTCGCCGCTGTCCTCCAGTCCCTGCTGCGGAACAGCCAGCCCGGCCAGGGGTCTCAGGCCCCTCACTGAGCCCAGACTTTCCATCTGTTCATCCCGCATCCTCTGTGTCTCTAAGCTGCTGCCCGGTCATCAGTTTGCCCCTGGGCTGCCCGTCATCTCTCCCTTTTCTCTCCAAGCCCAGGAAAGTCTCTTTAGCTCTTTCCCCCTGGGGTGCGTGCAGCGGGGGGGAGGGCTGCGGGTTCCCCAGAGATTAGTAAAGAAACATCAAGGCGCACTCTGGGCTCTGCTCGACACCTGGCCATGCAGCCAGCAGCCAGGACTTGCACAGCACACTGGGGGCTGGGCTTGAACGTGCGGTGGTTCTGTGGGGCTGCCAGGTCTGTGCTGTGCTCTGGAGCAGAACCCGTCTCGGAGTTGGGGCAGTCCCGGCGGGGTGAGGTCCCACGCACCCTGGTGCCCAGCTCCCGGTGCTGGGCATGGGGCCTGTCTGCCTTCCAGGACTTAGGTGTGGTGGGAGTGCGGACCCCAGCCAGAGACCCTCCGGCAAACGGCGGGAGGGGTGCGGGCAGACCTCAGCCTCAGAGCTGGAGGTGGGAGGGACCCCAGGCTGTGCTGGGCAGGACAGACATCTGGTGGACCCGGCCCTCTTGGGAGCCCTTCCCAAGCTCCTCATGGGGGCGGGGGGACAGGAGGCTGCACTCTGTCCAGTGCTGTAGCCAGGCCTGCAAATGTGAGGGGCAAGGAGTGTGGCCGGTCACACCGGGAGGGTCTGCGGGAGAAGGTGACCCCCGGCTGGACTGCGGAGTAGACCAGGAGGTGGAGGTGTTAGGCAGAGGGAACGGCGTTGGGTGGCCCGGTGAGGGGTGGCCCGGTGTGGGGTGGCCCGGTGTGGGGAAGGGCTTTGCTGGGGCATGAACGCCATGGAGGACAGTTACTCCGGTAACTTTGGTCACTTCCCATCGTCTGTGTGGAGTCTTGGGAAATCCAGGTGGGAAGGAAGGACACTCATGCTCTGTATTCACTGTTGTCCTCTTTTTGATCATTTATTGTCGGAGCCATAATAGGTGCACCCACTGCTTAGGTCCAGGAGAGTAAAAACTGAAGCCCTTCACCTCTCGTCATGACTTCTGATGCTGACAGCAGAATCTTTGCACAGTTGCTTCACCACTGAATCCTTGATATGATAAAGTTACATACCCAGAAATCTGTCTTTCCATAAACCATATTATCCTGCTTATAAATCTAGTAAATGTGACATTAAATGCAATTGTGTTTTAAAAGTTAGCTATTGTTATTAATTCAAGTTAAATTAAATTCTCGGTTTTATTTACAAACTTAGCTAGTTAAATTCCCTGTACGATTAAAGTTGCATTTCTAAGCTAAATAATTTGACTTTCTCTTTAAGAGCTTCAGACACCCAATAGGGCAAATGCAGAAGCCTAACAAGGAAAAATTTCCTGAGTTATTGCAAATTGAACAATTAGGTAACAGTCTTAGGTCTCACAAACATCCGAATCCAATTTCTCTGAAATATCAAAGGGCGCACAGATGATGCTGCCCTCGGGAGCAGTCACTGCTGGACGCGAAGTCACTGGGTTTGGCCTCCTTCCCGTCCTCATCCACGCCCGCAACCCCATCGCCATCTGATGCAGCCCTCTGGGGCCAAGTGATGCCTCAGAGAGCAGTTGTGTCCTCTTACTGGGATCTGGTCCGGGGGATCACGCTGGTACCACAGAAGGACACACAGAACCCTTTACACGGTTGCCCTGGAAACCAGGGACCCCACGTCCACACGTTGGAGGGTTAGCTCCAGTGAGACCCCCAGACGTCCTTCTACGACTGATGTGTGGGTCTGGAGCTCAGGGGAGAAGGCGGGTGTTGGTACCGATTTCTGAGTCATAGGAGGAGATGCCATTTACACCCCAAGAGGGTAGAGCTTGCCCAGGGCAGAGCGGGGTCAGGTGGTGAAGGTGGACAAGGCCTCTGGTCACAGCAGGTTTAGGATCAGGCAGGGAGAAAGAGCCAGTAAAGAAAGCCCTAGAAAGGTCAGCCTGGGGGAGGTGGGGAGGGGCAGGCCAGAGGGTCTCCTGCCCCGGGGTCTCCCGGGATGAGCTGGGGGCCGGAAGCACGTGGAGCCCGGACCCTGGGACTCAGGATGTGGGGTGACCTTCTAGAATCTGCACTTTGAACCGCCTCCCTGCGGACCCCAGGACCACACGGGGAGGAGCTCCTCTCTCCTCCGCTGGCTGCCTTTTCCGGAACTTTCTCTTCTGGTCCCAACAGCCGTCTATCTGCCCAACGCCCCTGCCTTTACCTCTGCTTAATTTCCTCTCGTTTTCTTTTTTTCCTTTTGACCCACCCACTGCTTTCTGGTAAGGTTTTGTTTCTTTTTATAAGAAGAAAACTGACATTCATTTAGCTCTTTCATAACATTTAAGGGAACTGAGCCCAGCTGCTCGGCGTCCTATAATTAGGCCTCTGGGCAGTTTTAGAAAAGAAATAACCGCATGTTCCCAAGCCCCTTACAGAATTTCCTGGGAAAATGTGACCGTGTTTCCTTGGGAAGCCAGAGCACCCCCACGTGAGAGTCAGTGAGCGGGCGGGGCCTTCCTACTTCCCTTCTCCTTGGCCTGTGCTGTGACAGGGAAGTCCCGGCCTGCAAGCCCTCCCCGCAGCCTGCAGGGCCGCAGCGGGTGTTCTCAGGCTCAGGTCTTGACCATGGGCGGGGTCAGAGCTGACGTGGAGCTCCCGCTCTAGGCGAGGTGACGGGAAGCCCAGGATGAGCGTCGTTTCCCTTTCTTGCCCCGTGCGGCCCCGTTTCCACATCCCGCCCCCTCTCCCCAGGTTGGAGCACATTGACCATAGAGGTGGGACCCCCATCCCGGTGGTCTGACTGCTCTGTTGCCCTGCCCACCCTGGGAACAGCCAGCTGGCCAGCCAGCCAGGAGGAGACCCCTCGGTCTCCAGGTCAACCTGGCAGCAACCACGTGTCGCCCAGCTCGGGGCGGAGACAGTCGTGCGAGTCTCCATCGGAGGGGCCGGGGCTGACGCACCCTGCATCCCTGGGCCTACTGCACATCCCAGAGCACCTGACCGTCCCCCGGCCATCGGGCTCCCCTGCCATTAGGACCCACCCAGCACCTCAACCATGGTAAACGAGTGTGTGTCCTGTGTCCTGCCACCTGGGCCGTCCTGGAAACCAGGGCGCTTGTGGGACTGGGCCAGAGTTTGGGCCCGGGAAGCCCTGGGTTGGCCTCCTGGCTGGGTGCGGGCCTTTCTCCTCCAGCCTGAGCCTTCTCACGGAGACTCTTGGACTCCACCCGGCTGGGCCTCCCAAAGCCCCGTCTTACAGAACCACCTCTGGCCCAACTGGTGCCACATGGGGGCTTCTGGCTGCCGCTGGCCCTCCTCACCTCCAGGGGAGACTGGCCATGTCTTGTTGCAGGGGTGACCCGAGCACCCCAGAGCCTGTGCTGGGGGCTCCATTTGCCTCTGGAAAGAAAGAATTTCACACAGTGGGGTCCTCCGGGCTGTTCCACGACGGGGATGTGTAGCTGCCTGTCCTCGTGCTTCCCTGGGGAGGCACAGGCTCAGAGGGGGCCTGCAGGACACCCACTGGGTCAGCCCAGAGCCAGCGGGGCACACGCTCGGCCGCCAGCTGCAGAGAACATGGCTCCCGCGGCATGGACAGGTGGGGCTGCTTCTCACTCGCCAAGTCCTGATGGCACGTGGCCGGCGCGGTTCAAGGTTCTCGGTGGAGGGAGGAGACAGGAGGGACGGCGTCAGCCGGGTGTGACCCTCACGAGGAGAGCGGCAGCTGGCCAGTCTTCCACGGCCAGCTCATCGGCCAGAACCTTGCCAGGATGCCGGTCCCAGCTTTGGGGGCGGTGCTGGCTGGGAAACGAGCATCTGGCAGGCACGCTGCTGCCGCAACAGAACCGGGTTCCACTGGCCGGGAGGAGGGCGGGCGTGGGTGCCGCCCGGGGGCTGGCCGTGGCTCCACGTGTGAGCTGCTCAAGGCGCTCTTAGTGCCTTGTGTCGTGTGGTCCGGGTGGCGGCCATGGTGGCACAGGATGGCTGCATTTATGGCAACGAAGGAGACTGTGACTCAGAGAAGTTAAGCTCCTGGCCCAAGGCCACCCCGAGGAGGGCTGGGACTTGGGTTGGACTCTTGTGTCCTTCCAAGCACCCCGAGTTCTCAGCTCCAGTGCTCATGCTCCAGACACACGTGTGCTCACGTACGCACACACACACACACATATATGCACATGTATGTAAACACAAGTACATGCACACACGCATACGCACGCTCGCACACCCACACAAAACCGCATATGCATGCACGCACGCACGCACGCACGAATACTCATCCATGCGTGTGCGCCCCTCATGAGAGCCAGGCTCCTTCCGGCGCCCGCCACCTTTTGACAGGTGGTGCCCTCTGCTCCGGAGCCCTGACCTCGCCACCCCCACCACACCTGGACACCCAGGGAGGTCCCCCATCCTGGTTATTTCTGCATGTTTTATTCATAGCACTCATCAGAGAGTGATTCCCTGATTACCGACGGACGTATCTGTTTATTCCTGCCCGTGCCACCCCAAAGCGAGGACCACGCAGTGACACGGGAAGAGACGTCGGTCGCAGGGAGGTTGCCGAGGCCAGGCGGGTGGTCTGGACGGACTGTGGGCCCTGCAGCTGGGCTTTTGGCATTTCCACCACTTGCTTACTGCAATGGACAGAATGCGTCCTCCCAGATTCATACGTTGTGTTCTGCCCCCAAAGTGGTGGTATTAGGAGGTGGGGCTCTGCTTTGCGACTAGTGTCCTGTGGTAAGAGACCCCACAGAGCTCCTCGCCCCACACCCTGTGAGAACACAGCGAGAGGATGGCAGCCTATGACCCACGGAGGGGGCCTCCACCAGATAACGAATCTGCTGGCCCTTTGACCTTGGACGTCCAGCCTCTAGAACTGGGAGAGATACATGTCGGTTGTTGAAGGCCCCCTGGTCCGTGGTACTTTGTTATCGTGGCCTGAAGGGACTCAGACACTCACTATGTGACCTTGGACAATCACCCCACCCTTTTTCCTGCCTCTCTTTCTTCATCTGAAAAACCAAAATTCATTTCTTCCTTCAACAGCTATTTATGGCGCATCTACTCTGTACTCGACACTGAGTGTGGGACGGACATAGCCCTGAACCACTTGAGGTGCGGTTTTCAGGGACCACTTCTTCTGGAGGCAGGAGAGAGGTGTGCCAGGCGCCATCGCTCCCTGGACGAGAGCTTGGCAGGACCATGGTGGGGGCGGTGCAGACAGCTGTCAGGGACGATCTCACTGGGCAGGTGCTGCCTCCTCTGAGGTCCAAGGCCATGAGGGGCCAGCCACAGGTACTTGGGTGAAACCCGTTCCAGGCAGAGAGAGCAGTAAGTGCAAAGGCCCTGAGGCAGGAGCCCTGCTACAACTGGGAGGCCAGTGCGGCTGGCAAAGTCACAGGCCATAGGTCATACCTGGTTTTGTGGGCCGTGGTAAGGGTTTTGGATTTTGCTCTGAGTGAGGTGAGAAATTGGAGACAGTCTTGAGTGGAGGGGTCACATGATCTGTCTGATGGTTGAAGAGGTTCCCTCTGGCCAGATGGAGGGTTGACTTAGAGGGACAAGTGGGAGAGGGAGGTCGGGAGGTCGGGATGCCCTGTGGATGTGACCCGTGAGAGGCCTCAGGGCCTGGTGTGTTTGGAGGAAGACCCGTCTGGACCCGCTGACGGACTGACTGACAGGGTGAGAGGAGAAGGGGACGGAGCAGCTCCAAGTTTCTTGGTCGGAAGAGCCCAGCGCTATTTCCTGAGATGAAAAGCCGGTGGGAGCAGAGGCCGGGCGGGTGCGGGTCCATGTAAGTGTGGAGCACACAGCATGCCGTGGCTGCTAGGGGCCTCCTGCCAGGGACAGGCAGTCGGCTGGGGGCTCTGGAAGGCAGGGCCTTGGGACAGGTGTTTGGAGAGAGGGGTGAGGGAGTTGTCAGGGTGAGGATGGTGTTTCTCGTCATGGCGACGGTGAGCTGACCCAGGGATGGATCAAAACACCCTGTCCTGAGGTGGTCGTGAGAATGAGACGGGCCGATCCAGGGATGCCTGGCACGTAAGACACACTCGGGAACGTCAGCTCAGAAAATGAACGGAAGCATCGCAGAGTCCTGGAGGAATGTTCGCTCTCTGGAGTGGGTACAGCCCTTGGCAGCTGGCTGGGAAGGGGCTCCTAACCTAGATCAGGGCCAGGGCCTGGTGGACCAGAGTGCAGGACATGCCGTCCCAGCCCTCTGCCCAGGAGCGGCCCCGAGGCGGTCAGGCCTCCTTCGAGGAGCGTGGAGGAGCCCCGCTGTCACATCCATCCCCTGCACAACAGTCAGCTGTGAGCGCAGCCACGGGTGGGGGGCAGCCCATCGGTCTATCAGCACGGCCAACCTGTGGCCCCGGGTGAGCGCGAGGGCCGAGGGCAGGTGTGCACGCAGGTGGTGGTTCCGCGAGCTCGGCCTGGGTCTGGGCAGCGGCGGGGGTCTGGGCCACGGAAGGCTCTCTGAGGGGTGGCCCGAGACAGGTCGGGGTAGTTGGACTCAACTGGGCGAGTGGAGGCTCCCCGACGTGATGGGGAAGGGGCTGTGCGGCGAGAAGCGGGCGGAGCAGGTGCCCGGCCCTGGTGGGTCCAGTGTGGCCAGGGAGGAGTGAGTTGGCTGTCCGGGGCGACGGGCAGGCTGCCGGGCCTGTGTGGCGGAGACAGGTCGGGGTCATCAGTGGTCTCCCCGGCCGCACAGCAGGAGGGAGAGAACGGACGTGGGGGCGAGCCAGGATATCCCTGCAGAAGCCCCGGAAGGACGGGAGCCACTGGGGCCGTGGTGGTGGTAGTGGGTGGACTTGGGGGCCATCAGCAAGAGAAGTGGCTGGGCCCAGCGTGGGCTGAGCTCCGGATCGCAGGGCTGGCCCCTCTGTGCGTCCAGGAAGCCCGCGCTTGGTGCAGGGGCGGCAGGAGAGCCAGCCGCACCTCTGGCCTCACGTGCTGAGAGCGTCTGTTGGCAGCGTGCGCACAGAGCCAAGGCGGTCTCTGCCACATCGGGGCACCGTGGCCCGGACCGGACGGTCTCGTGGCTTCGCAGGTGTGCCTGTGTCCTTTCTGCACACGCCTCCCAGCCCACCTGCCTGCTCTGACCTCCCGCGGGAGCTCGAAGCTGCCCCTTGACTGCACGTCAGCACAGCAGGCACTGTGGCCAGGGCGGGGGGCCGGGGTGCATAGCAGGGTCCCTGCCCACCTCACTCATGAACACGGTTCTCAGCCTCTGCCGCCAATTCTGCTCAGGTTCCGGTGGCTAATAAACAACAACAGAACTGGGAGCAGATCTCAGGGGACGCCGAGACCCCTGGAGGCACCGCTGGCTGCCCACAGCGCGACGTGGACCCCGAGATTGAAAGTGTGGTGTGGGACCACGTGTATATGAGCTGGGCCGTGGGCTCCCTCCTCTTGCCCTGGCTTCTAGCCAGAATGAATGGCTTGGTGTTCACACAAGTGCGTTTCTTTGTGTTAAATTTGACTCTGCTACAACCAGGACTGCCCCCAGGCTCCACGGAGCTGAGGAAACGTGGGCTCTTCAATGAGCCGGTCTGAGCTAGACCGCGGGCTCAACAGGTACTTAGGAGGGACTCAGGAGGTTAGTCGATGGGCCGTGAGAGTCTGGAGCACAAGCCCCCTCCTGCTGACCCTGTGACGCTGGGGGAGATGGCGGGGGCGGCCGGGAAGGATGGGGCCACGCGGACAAGCTCTGCCGTCTCCAGGCCTGGGGGCCTGCTTCTTCCCATCGCACCTCCCAGTGGAAGCTGCTCAGACCCCACGAGCCTGCCTCTTCTCTGATCATTATCCTGGAACCTAAAAGTTCCCAGGGGTCTGGGGAGGGTCCTCAGCCTGGAACCCAGATGCTTTGCAGCCGCCCTGGCTGGCCCGCAGCTGAAATCCAGTCTATCTCAGGACTTCGGGGGGCTTGGCCGAGACTGATCGATATCGTCCCCGATGCGCTGGCTCCTCTTTCCCTCCCGTAGAAAAAGGACCCGCGTTAAGGGACAGCTTGGCCAGCCGCTTGGCCACAGACACCTGCCGGGATCCCCCTGCGTCTTGTCAAGGGCTCACACCGAGTGGGCCTCCAAGGCTTTGCACACGTGCTTCTCTCTGTTTCAAATACCGCTCTCCCTTCACGCTCCCCCCTCCAGGCCTGGTTCTGATGTCTCTTCCCCGAGGTGGGCGGGCTTCTGGAGCCACTTCTCCACAGCACGTGTATTGCAGGGACCCACGTTCACTGGAATTGGTCTTTCCCCAAGAGGTTGCAGGGATATCTCACCAGCTCTGCGTGCCCTGCGCCGACGCTCACCCGGTCACTCGCTCACTCACCCGCGGACAGGAGGGCTGCACCAGAAAGTCCTGACTGCTCCCTCCCAGCATTGGAGGCTCTGTCCTCCACCCTCCTCTGGACCCCGGGGCCCTGAAGCTTGGGGCGCAGACCAGCATCCATGCTCACCCCTTTACCCCTGCGACTTGGGGAAGGCTGACTTTCTCCAGAAGCGTGAAATCTCTGTCTTGGAGACACGCTGTGGCGTCTGGGGGTGGTGAGGATGTCGTGGGAGCCCTGGCCCCTCCCTCCCGGTTCCCGGAGGGCACAGTCTGGCAGAGACGCTCTGCATGTGGCCGTATGATTCTCAGCAGGGCTGGAAACCAGTTGACAAAATGCACACCTCTCCCGGGAAGTACATATTTCCTCAACCTGGGGCTTCTGTTGCTGAGTTTCACTGGAAAGCGCCTGCAGTGTTACTGCCTGGTGCAAGATTTAAAAGGCAGGCTCTGTGGGGCTGCAAGACAAGGAGTGTTTGTGGCTGGTGGTACCCCGGGGCTGAGGGCTGGGAACATCCCTGCAGGTGAACCACGTGTGCAGGGGCCCCTCTGGGCGGCAGCATGGCTTGAGGGCTGCTGCGTGGCGGTCGGTAGAGGGAGAGGGGTGCTGGCATCCCAGCTCAGGCTCCCGGCTCCGCTGTCCTGCCGCTGAAAGCGGTTAATTCGTGCAGGAAGGTGCAGTGTGGGAGGGGGTGGGTGGGCATGGAGACGCTCCCAGAGGACGAGTGGATGCCTCTTGGAGAGTTCCTTGTTGTTGGTCCCGTCAGCTTAGCAAATGGGAAGAGTGGGCCCCGGACGCCCTCCCCACTCCTGGATGCGGAGGGAAGTTAGGGACATGGTGAGGTCATTTGCCTGCAGGCTCGTGGGTATCTGCCGAGACAGAGCAAAGGGAGGCTGAGCATTTTCTGGGCTGTGGTTTTCTCTCCCTTCTTCACATGAATGCGGTGGGGAGATGAGGTGTGGCCCCCAGGCAAGGCTGGGAAAGAGGCCCTCATGAGTGGGGCACGGGAACCTCAGAAGAGCCAGCAAAGGGTCAGGAGGACACGGCAGGGACCAAGCTGGCCTGTCCTGGCCCCACTGTTCCCGCACCGCATCTCCTGGGCGGGGGGCGGGGGGGGCAGCAGTGGGAAACCTCCTCCCTTTCAGAGCCTTTCTGATCCCCTGTGGTCCCCCCACTGCCCTCCAGGGCCCCCCCCGAGCAGAGGAGGAGCAAAGGGCGGGGGGCCAGCCAGGCCGAGGGCCACGCTGCCTCAGGCCGCAGCCTCTGACCCCTTCCCTGCTGGGGCACAGGGACCTTGGCCCTGGGGCAGAGTCCCCGTGGCCTGCTGGCTGCAAAACCTTTCCCTGAACCTCAAATTGGATTTCCTTTAAAGGTGCGTGTGGATTTCTGTATTCACCATAATCTCTCTGTTTTAATGTAAAATATGTTTTTTCAAAATTTTAATTTTTAAACAAACATGACCTCCGCACCCCCAGGTAACCAAGCCCCAGGTCTCCTGGCCTTTGTCCTCACCCCTAGGGTCTCTGGTCACCCCACATCGACACAGGCCCAGTTGCTCCTGGTGCTGGGCACGGCTGGTGAAGGCCAGCCTGCCACCCCCCAGCAGGTCAAGAAGCTTTGCGAACGTGTCAGGTGCCCTCCAGGGCAGGCAGTGTAATTGGGGTGGTGATCCCTGGAAGCAGAGCTGGACGAGGGGAAAGGACATGGGGAAGGGGAGAGGCCGACAGATGACGTGTCACCAGGAGGTCACTGCTGTGGACCCCGGGTCCCTCTCAGGGCCCTGGGGACCACAACACAGACTTATCTCCCGAGGATGGAGAATTTGTAAATGTGAACCATGGAGGGTGGCAGAGAGACAGTGATTACTTACAAAAAAATACGTGTTTGGGGGAATTTACTTACCTAATCTCTTTGAAATTGACCTTCGAATTCTGCAACATAAGATTTATGCCCGTCATTTATTTGGAATCCAATAAAATCCGCTCAGCGTAAACTACCATATATTTGAGTCTCTATTTTCTTATTTATATTTAATCAAAAATTTTAAAGTGTTAAGAAGTGTAGCGATGCCTGGGCTGTGGTTGGGAGCTGTGAGAAACCATGGAGAAATATTAATTATGCATTAAGGGAGATGATAAATTGGCCATGAAACTGAGACGAAGCTCCACCACCCTGAAGATGGTACCAGCAAGGAGGAAAAGCTGTGGGTATTCTTGGGACCAGCCGAGCAGAGACTGGCATTGCTTGCGGCATTCAAGGTGGGAAAGCAGGGCTGGGGACCAGCCACCGTGTGAGCCCCTGGCACCACATCCCTGGCATGTACAGGATTTGGCCTTTGAGGGGATCTTCTCTGACGCCACTCTTGGGACCAGGAGTCCATGCAGAGCCAACACGAGAAGGTGGATGAGGAACCCGCAGCCCTGCACGTGGGTGCCATTGCCACCCTGCCAGGGACTGTCTGCACAGCCTTCTCACAGCTGCCGTTCAAATCCAACCTGCTACTCGTTTGTTACTAACCCTCGAGACTCTGCTGGGGCATGAAATGCTGAGCTGGTTATCAGTAATCAATGTGGTGTCCAGTAGTTATGGCTGACAATGAGTAAAATGGGGCACATGTGAAAGGAACAGGAAATCGATCTCTAGAGATGGTGAGGTTCCTGAGGGCTGGCCGCCTGTGCTGTCCTGAATCATTCCCTGGGTCCAGTGCAGAGCTGGGACGTGGTAGGAGGCCGGTCAGAAACCTGGTGAGGGAGGGAGGAAGGAAGGGAGGAAGGAGGGAAGAAAGGAGGGAAGGAAGGAGGGAGG